>NC_053023.1:505196350-505301530 GCF_003073215.2 Triticum urartu | reverse complement strand
CCGTCACATATTCATACTACTTCAAGGTGCATTAAATCAACACATGCAAGTATCGAAAGGAGAGTCACGACATGAATGTGTCGTAATTAATGCATCGGTAAATGCAAATTATTGAAATATATTGAGTGCAGTGCTTTGATGTGTCGCGTCAACTCATACAAGACCGAGAAGTTTGATTACTACAACGCCCTCTCGCCTTAACCGCACCTGCCTTTGGCTACATGACAGGTGGGCCACCCTCCTATTGGGCCCACCTATCATAGACACAATGGCAGGAGTAGTAAGTCAATGAAGCTACGTCCCTCCCTCACCCATGAGCGTGGTGGCTGGCAGGACTAGGAGAAGCTTTCCTTCGCTACACGCTCTCCCTCCCACATGCGGTGGACATGCAGCAGTTCAATCGTTGTCAGATGGCCAGAAGCATACTGTAGTACTCCTCCACTGCAGTAGTACTCCATCATTGTTCGACTTCCCGAAGTGGCGAAGAGCCAAGCGTAGCTCGGACGCTCGTGTGGAAGTTTCATGTGTAGAGTAGTCTAGGATAACGTGCACAGTGCGTGTAAGCTTTAAAATCGTTGGGGGTCGGCTCCATGCTTTTTTTATTAAAATAATCTTCTGGCCCTACCTGTCATCCTGGTGATTGTAGTTTGCATGCTCATCTGGTCAAGACAGGAATATATATTTTAATTTTTGGTGGGGTATGTTAGAGGTTGCAGCAAATGGAGTATTGTATAATGCGGGTATGTCAACTCGTACAACAAGGAGAAGCTTGATTTTACTACTCGCCTTCTCCCTCGCCGATGCGCGCGGTGGCTCGCATACAAGGACATGCTTTTGCTCATAGTAGTACTACAACAAGCTATCCCTCCCACTCGCGGTGGACAGACATGCAGCAGTGGATTCGATACTGTAGAAGTAGTAGTAGTAACATCATTGTTCGTCTTCTCGAAGAGGCGAAGAGCCAAGCGCAACTCAAACGTGGCAGTTTCGAACCTTGGAGCACGCATATAGCCAGTCTCTTGCATGAGAAAAAATTGCTATGTGAACCCACTATTACTTGCTAGTATAGCCCTGTAAACCAGAAATGAGTATTTGCCTTTGTAGAGATTTCAACAAGTGACTAGACTATACCGAGACGGAGTACATATGGAGCAAAATGAGTGAATCTACACCATAAATAAATATGTAGTTCTCTCGTTTCCTCTCCGCCTTGGTCGCGGTGCAGAATAGGCACCATAGGCACCTCGTCGTCGACGGGAACGTCTCCTGACACGCGATAGACGCGAGCGGTAGTCACCTCCATAGGTGCTTGAGGCCCTGTTTGGTTCATAAGTCCTAGGACTTTTTCTAGTCCCAACTAAAAAGTCCCTAGTCCCTAGTTTTTTAGCTGGGTTAGAGCAAACTAGCTCAAACTAACCCCTCCTATTTGGATAATTTGAGGCTACTTCAACCCAAACTAGCTCTAACTCAGGGATCCAATCAAAGAGGAGTAGTATTGTACATGCTACAGTCTGGACCATAGCACATTGTTTTCTACTGCTGATTCACTGGGCTACCATGGTTCGCACTCCTCCTACGTACTTCACCGACATGTGGGAGAGCTAGCATCCGGGTCGACGTGTCATGCACCAGATTAGAGTGCGGAATGGAAGGGGGGCATCACCCCGGTCGTACCGCCAGTAATTCATGACTATAGTGAGTAGTCATATCACAAGTCTTTCCAGTAGTAACGCGCCGTCAAATCGTACAGCCCGAACTTTCCAGCAGTAAGTAAGCCGAATCCGCTACTCCCTCACCCTCCTCGCCTCTCTGTCAAACCGCCTATGCGAAAACTGCCGCACGTACTACCCGGGAAAAGCCCCGCCCTCAATTTTTAACTACGCGAAAATAGTTTGAGCTTGTTCATTCTATATAAATACTATTACTGTATGTCTATTCACCCGTGGGGTTGGTCAATGAATGGAGGGTTGTGGAGCACAAGTGAACAATACTACTACTACTACTACTACTTCCGTCCTAGTTTATTGGTCCCCATTATATATTTGTCAAATTTTGACTATAGATTGAACTAACAAAACATTCATGAATGTTACCAAAAATTATTTCATTGATAACTATGCTGAAATACGAATCCAACAATATAATTTTTGTTGACATGCATTAACATTTTGTTAGCTAAATATTTGGTCAAAATTTGGCATGAACTACAAAGGTGACCTATAAACCAGGACGGAGGTAGTAGTAGTAGTAAGTAGGAGTCGTACAGTTACTCACCTTAAATAGAGAGTTTCTTTTTTCTTTAATGCCACGTACACAAATTGAAACGCTTGTTGTGGAGAGAAAAAGATAATCACTCCGCTATATATGTACCCCGGGGCCCGAGCGCTTGCTTTACTAGGGTTGCTCTCTTTATTCTCTCATCCTCTCCAGATCTAAACAAGATAGCGGTAGCGACATTTTCTCTCTCCTCACCGCTAGTCACAGATCTGGTCGGATCCCTTCGGCTAGTGTGTGTAGAGGACTAGGTGCATTGTTCACGCGGTCATCGCCGGCGAGGGAGGAAACCCACAGCTGCCGGAGGGGCCCGATCCTCTGCCCGTGTCGTTCTCTCCGACACAGCGCTGGCTTGGTAGGTCCTCCGACCCTTCTTTCTCCCTGTCGTATTCTGCACAGATCCGACCTGCCGCCGCCGACATCCTGACGACCCTCACGTATAAGTTCTTCGAAAGCGGCCTTGCTCTACTGCCCCAGCTCCCCACGTGTCTGCATGTGCATCTTTTTCTACTCCCATCAGCTCTTCCAAAGCCACCTAAATTTTTAGTATTATTAGAGGTAAAGCTACTTCATGCATTCGAATCTGGGACTTGGTTCAAACAATGAAGAAAGGGGGGAAGTTGTAGCATGAATCTAGGACTTGATTCAAAGAGGAAATAATATGGTGAAAGTAGTAGAGATCGGATACCCAACTGGTCTGTTGGTTGAAAGGGGAAATAATGGGAAAACGCAGTACAAACTGGATAAGGAACAGATCTATTATTGGTTGAAAAAAGGATGGAAAGTGGCGGCTGGTGGACAAGTGGACATAGTATGTCCAGGATTAGATTTGTTGCCCTCACATAGTAAGAGGTCTCCAGGATTAGATTTGCTGCCCTCACATAGTAAAAGGTCTCCAGGATTAGAATTGCTGCCCTCATATTGTAAAAGGTGTCCAGGATTAGATTTGCTGCCCTCAAATAGTAAAAGGTCTCCAGGATTAGATTTGCTACCCTCACATAGTAAAAGATCAACGGGATTAGATTTGCTGCCCTCACATAGTAAAAGTGCTCCAGGATTAGATTTGTTGCCCTCACATAGTAAAAGGTCTACAGGATTAGATTTGCTGCCCTCACAGAGCATGAACAAACTCGGCATCACCACTTTAGGCCTCCTTGTAGGTACATTGTACTGATGCGTCCACTGTCGCATGTCCTTATACCAACCTTTTGTTGTTGTTAATGTAAGGGCGCATGTAAAATGAAGCTATCACACTGTTACCTTAGGGACAAGTCTAACCAGTGTTATTGTTAATCTAATGCCTCCAATGATGTGATTCAATTAAACTGTGTTACAAATGGTACTCCTGTTGTTTTCCCAGTATGATAAGTTGCTCCTTTACATTGTTGAGTGTCCTGGTGTCCCCATGGTCCCATGCCCTTAAACCAACTCTTTAGCTGCTATTGATTTACTGTATCTGGTAAACAAGCAATGCCATCATTAAAGTAATCCCATATTTGATGAATGTCATTGTTGATCGTAATGCTTCCGATAACATGAAGCATTGTTGACATTTTAAAATTTCTACTGTCCTTGCGTGATTTCCATGAACATAATTGAGATGCTTCTTTTTATTTCGAGTATGTTTTGTATATTATTATTGACCAGCAACTGTTTACTTTCTATCTTTTTGTGCAGATAGGGATATCCATTTCACCTTGTTTCTATTGTGACCTTTTGGTGAACTGCACAAAACACTCTTTTTTGGAATGAGTGTCTTGTGCAGTTCAACTAAAATGTCATGTGGGCAACATGTCTCAGTTTTGATGGAACTGCACAAAATGGTGATTGGAGTTTCCAAAATCTCCATCAAATTCTGCTGGTAATCTCGTGCAACATTTTATTAGCCTTTGCAAGATGAGCCGTCACTATCACCACAATGGCACTTTATTTTAGTGGAACTAAATAAAAGGATTAGAAAATTATAGTTGCACCTTACATGAGCAGGACAGCCAACCTTAATGTTCCTCAATTTTAGTGCAACTACTAAAGAACTTGCCAGCTCATGAGAGCAAGTACTTCTTGCTAGCTGAATGATGCAATCTTTGCTTCATTTCAGGTGAACTACAGAAAAGGCGCATGAATTGAATCATGGAAGTCCATGCAGGCGTCATCCGAGTGGAGCTGCAGGTTGAGTTCAAGGAGTGCCACATTTATAGTAATCAGGCTCTTCTTATTTGTGTTGTGCAAATAGTAATACTCAACTACAGATGTTGTGACGGTCAAGAGCATTCGCCAAGTTCTTTGGTTGTATGACACGGCTAGCCAAGATGGATTTAATCCGATATTCACTTTATCCAAAGGCTCTAATGGGTTGGTTCTGAATCTTGCAAGCTGGGAATCAATGAGATGTGTATGCATATTTGTTGTACTTATGATTTGAATCTTATTTATTGGTTATGAATTTTGCAAGCTGTGAATCAATTAGATGTGTAGGCATCTTTGTTGTACTTATTATTTGGATCCTATTTATTGGTTCTGAATCTTGTAAGCTGGGAAACACGACATGATGATGTAAAGGACAACAACCATAACAACAGTTCAAACTTGCTAGTATTATCTGTGTGAAAGTGCCAATACAGACCCGTTCGTGAACCGGCGTGTGGCCGGAGTAGGTTTCTTAATGGAGGCGTTTGAATGCACCGAGGGTGCATTTTCTGCCGGGCGTGCAGCAGGCAAGGGATGGGTAGTAACTGTTGTCGCATGTACACACTTAGTTTACTATTGAATCCAGTTCCCCAAGAGCTGAAAAACGAACTGCTGTCGCCGCTTACCCACTCGTTCACTTGAAGAGACTCCAATGGCGATCCGAGGGGTCAGCCTGCTGGATATGCACTTCAGCAAGGAGTTCCCCTTTGAGTTCGCCGTTCAGTCCTATGGCTGCACCAATTTGAATGTGATGTACACCAATGATCCGGACTCGGTGAAGCTCTGCCTCGCCGAGTTCAAGCAGTACCTACAGGACGAGAAAGCACAAGGTCGCAGGACTTAGACCTTGTGCCCATCCATTCATCTCCTGACAGGGACTATAGCGGATCACCGTCGCCCAGGTATGTGTGCGGGACGAGGTTCTCGTCTACCACTGCTGTAGGGCCATCATAGGTTCTGGAGCATTCGCTCGTTTCATCGGCAGCGCTGACTGCACCTTCGCTATGGTGGAGAAAAGGAAGAACGCGACGATTTGGCCATCTGGTGCAACAAGCTTGTCAACATCCAGAAGCAATACAAGATCATCGGCAATGGGCAGGAGAAGGACTCCATGGTTGACCTCGCCGAGACCATCATCGACCCCTGATACGCTAACATGAAAGAAGACAACGGTACCAAGGACCTGAACACATGGGAGGTACCTCTGAATCTAGCCTACATAACCTATGCGGCCAAGGACGCATACGCATGCTACGACATGTACAGGCGGATCTTGGACATGAGGGCGTGTCTGCTTCCCGTAACTGACGAGTACACGGATAGCCGCAGCATCATGATCAAGCATGCTAGGAAGGTCTAGATGTTGTACTTTATCTATTTATAAGAACCTTTATCATCTGAGTGTTTCATGCATTAGCCTATGTGTCGTAATTATCTGTTTTGTCCAATATATTTCTTTTAAGAATGCATTAACCTGTTTGCAATTTTTAGTGGCTATTTGCTTATGTATGTAACTAGTTCACTTGTCCATTTAAAAAAACTAGTTCACTCGGTTGCCGTGCTTTGAATCTTCTTCCTGCCAACATATTCCCCTTCTCAGGTGGATCCAGCAGGGCTCGTACCCAGACATATGGGACCAACCACCTACTCATTTGTAGTTCTTTATTTTGTTCAATCTTTCGTCCTCTTCCTATACAGCGGCTGGCCATCCCTCTACTCCCACACATTGTCCGGCGGTGGCAGCTCCATCGGCCCACCCTGCACCCAAACAAGTCAACCCTCATACTCCCCTCCGCCTGCGTCTTCCCCCGCTCTGGTTCGTTTGGTCCAAGGTCTCGACGTCGTCCTCCTCCTTGGTGCTCTCGCTGCGGCGCCTCCATCTATCATTCCCAACATGGTCAACAAAACAAGAGGAATTGGGAGACAACTGTTCGTCGAGAGGCTGACAGTCTCAGGCCCACCAGGTCCATGGCCTAGGTTTTGTTGTTTAACATGGGCAGCCCACGACATGTTTCAACATTTTTTTGGATCCAGTAGGTAACAAGCGGCCTCTAGGCCTCCCAACCTAGCTTGTCTATAACATCAGCAGCCCAAGTTATGTTTGTTCTTTCAAGACGACGCACAACTCAGTTCTATTTTTCTATAAGAATGCAAAACTGAACCTATATTTATATCTTATTTTATTACATATATATATAATAGAAACAACATAAGGTTCCGTTAAGCCTGTCATTCGTCCAACCATCTTATAGACCTTCCCACTTCCTTTATTTTTCGTTTTCATTAATCCTATATCTGAATTTTCCCCCACTTTATTTTTTGATGTAAACTGAGTTTTCTCCTAGTAATTTTCCCTAGAACCAACTCAACTGTCCCACGTCTAGCTTGAAAAATAATAATACCCCACGTCATATTAACTCATCAAATTAAAATGATATTTTATTTCATAAGTTGAAAGTTCTTAACAAATAATAATAATAATTGTTTTTATATAACTTGGCAAGTTAACTCCTAGTGATTGCGTACATAAGCTTGCAAAGATTTTACTGACCAATGCAGTAATAGACGTGCAATCATGTGTTTATGTTTTTATAACATTTCTCCGTCCAGCTCAACATGATATTTTCACCCAGCCCAGCAAGTCGGCGGATTTCGAGAAAAATGCAAATGGGTTTTAAATTCTACCATATATATATATATATAGGCTGCATAGATGCTACATCATTGTTTCACCCAGCCCACCAAATGGACTAAAAACAAATGGACTAGCTGACATGTGGGCCAATAGGCCGAAGCCTAAAAAGGCCTTGGATTTACATCCAACGGCCGTTATTCTTCTTCAATCTCTTGTCTTCTTCCCCCAGCGTTGTTGGGACCGCCTGCTCCAACCTCTGGCATCCAGCGGCGTTGTTTTGCATGCCTCAGCGAAACGCTACCCCGCAGACGGCCAGGCCATCCCTCCACTCTGCACCTCCTGTTATTCTCTGCCGAGTGTAGGCCCACCCCGCACCCAAACCAGTCAAGTTTCGCACTCCTCTCCGTCTATGACTGCACATCGCGTCTTCCCCATCTCCGGGTCATTCCAGTCTGGGGCCTTGCCGTCGTCCATCACCTCGCTGCGCTCGGCGCGGCGTGGTCAACAAACGAGAGTCATCGGAAGAGGACTATACTTGGAGAGCCTGACGGCTAGGACCCACGAGGTCCATGGTCGCACGCAAGGAAAGTTCCTTCTAATTAAGTTGTTTCCTCCCCCTAACAACTAGGACCCACCGGCTGTATCTTTGCACAGAAGGAAGTGCCTCCTTGTTATGCGAAAAAAACCATTCCTCCCGATGACAGCTAGGACCCGGCAGATTTGGTGGTTGACTTGTGGGCCTACTAAGCAGACGTGTACGCATGGCTTCATCAACTTAATCAACAAATGATTCTAGCAGCTGGACCATTGGATGTTAATCCAACAGCCGTGCTCCTTCTTCAACCTCTGTTCTTGCTCCTGTCTCCCGTGGGCGGCAGTGCTCCAGCGCACCCGAACCAGTCAAGTTTCCCACACCTCTCCGTCTGCGACTCCACTGCCGCGTCTTCCCCATCTCAGAGTCATTCTAGTCTGGGGCCTCGCGGTCGTCCATCGGCCTTGTTGTGCTCGGCACGGTGTGGTCAACATGGTCAACAACCGAGAGTCATCGGAAGATGACTGTACGTGAGAAGCTGACAGTGGGGGCGCAAGACGCCCATGGACGCATGCATGCAACTGCATCCTTTTTACCCTGAAAAATAATGTTTTCTACCCGTGACTGCTGGGACTCATGAGCTACATCTCGCATGCAAGGAAGTGTGTCCATATTACGGGCAAAAAGAAATGATTCGCCCCCTGACTACTGGGACCCACCAGCTACATCTTCGCACGCAAGGAGTGCCTGACAATCGGGACCCACCAGGTCGAAGCGTACGTAGCATTGTCATTCTGGTCGCGAATGTGTACGTACATACGATCGGTCTGTCTGTAGACTGCAGCGATGAACCAAGGCCACGTAAGGAAGGGCACGTGTCGTAGTAGAGGCGCGCATGTGTCGTAGTAGAGGCACGCACATAGCATGTACACGTACGTACAGTGGCCATATTTCAAGAAAGTAAATACGACCATGTACATACATACGGGCGGGGTCTCGAACACCTACTCACGCATATCTACGGCCAGGGCTCGTGTACATGGCTGGGTCGGAACGAAGAACCCGGGCCGTCGTGTTCATCGGGAGCCAACCGGCTTGGATGGAATAGGTGATGGAAACGAGGCCTGGCGTATCGCAGAATGGATGAAACGGCCTTTTGTTCGACCGTCCACGGTCGAAATGGGATCCCGTTCATTGGGAGGGGTCTGGCGTACCGCCAAACAGAGGAAACGGACCTCCTACGGTGGAAACAGGGTCCTGTTAATCGGGAGGGGTGTGGCGTACCGCAAAACGGAGGAAACGGACTTGTGTTGGAGTGCTACGGTCGGAACGGGGGTCCTGTTCATCGGGAGGGGTGTGGCGTACCGCAAAATGGGACTCCACAGGATATTGTTCATCTCCATCGTTGTCCTCCTTCAGCCTCCACGGGCTATTGTTCATCCACCGTCGACCTCCTCCAGCCTCCACCTGCGACTATTCATCCACGAGCTCCTGTTCATCCAGCCTCCACCGGCTACTGTTCAACCAGCCCTCTCCACGGGATCCTATTCAACCACTCTCGGTGTCAAAACCGGCAGATCTCGGGTAGGGGGTCCCAAACTGTGCGTCTTAGGCGGATGGTAATAGGAGGCAGGGGACATGATGTTTACCCATGTTCGGGCCCTCTTGATGGAAGTAAAACCCTACGTCCTGCTTGATTGTTCTTGATGATATGAGTATTACAAGAGTTGATCTACCACGAGATCAGCTAGGCTAAACCCTAGAGGCTAGCCTATGGTATGATTGTATGTTGTCCTATGGACTAAAACCCTCCAGTTTATATAGACACCGGAGGGGGCTAGGGTTACACAGAGTCGGTTCCAAGGAAGGAGATCTACATATCCGTTTTGCCAAGCTTGCCTTCCACGCCAAGGAGAGTCCCATCCGGACACGGGACGAAGTCTTCAATCTTGTATTCCCCAATCTTGTACCAGGCTTCAATGACGATGAGTCCGGTGCGCAGATTGTCTTTGGCATTGCAAGGCGGGATCCTCCTCCGAATACTTCATAGAAGATTTTGAACACGAGGATCGTGTCCGTCTCTGCAAAACAAGTTCCACATAGCACCGTAGAGAGAATAATATTTCCAGAAATCTAATCTGCTGACGTATCCCGTAGCGTGACATCACACCACAGCCAGGTCTTTATTTGAATCGTTTTTCATAACCTATCTCAGCGTGTTTCGCGAGGCGGTTTCCTTGGCACATCTTGTCGAAGCAGAGATCGTGTCCCCTTATTACGGGATTCCCATCAATATGGACGTGGGTAACCCAACCGTGCCATCAATTATGGCGCTTGGGGGATAAGCGAGTTTTACCAGGCTGGTGGGGACGCATAGTTTCGTCCGCCCTTATAAAGGGATAAGGTTTCACCTTTTTCTACCTAGACCTTCTTCCTCCTTGCTCATCCATTCTCGCACACTCGAGCTCCAGCGCCCAAGTCCACATCCTTCTCTTCAACTCTCTCCAAACATGTCCGGAGCGGGAGGCAAGTGGATGGTCTCCTCCATTACGGAGGGACACATCAAAAAACTACGTGGGGCCAGATACTTAACCGCGGATATCGCGCACCGGCTGCCAGCCGCGGGGCAGATCGTCCCTACCCTGGAACCTTACAAAAGGGTGGTTTTCCTCCCCCACTTCATCCACGTACTGGGGTTTCCCCTCCATCCATTTGTCCACGGCCTTATGTTCTATTATGGGCTGGACTTTCATGATCTGGCCCCGGATTTCATCCTCAACATCTCGGCGTTCATCGTCGTGTGCAAGGCTTTCCTCCGCATCCGGCCCCACTTCGGCATGTGGCTGAAGACCTTCAATATCAAGCCGAAGGTAGTAGGCGGCCAACAAGCGGAATGCGACGGAGCCATGGTGGGAAAAATACCCAACGTTACATGGCTCAAGGGCTCCTTCGTGGAGACCATAAAGTGGTGGCAATCGGGGTGGTTCTACATCACCAAGCCGCGCGACACCAACTGGGTGGTGGCCCCCGAGTTTCGATCCGTAATCCCCATGCGACTCACTTCCTGGAAGGAGAAGGGCCTGTCCTGGGGCTCATCGGTGGAGCTGGACGGACTCCAGAAGTGTATTCGGAACATGATAAGCAAGAAACTTAAGCTTGTCAACATATTCCAGGTCATGCTCTTCCGCCGGATCCTCCCGTGTCAACAACGGGCTTTCAACTTATGGGAGTTCGACCCGGCCCAGCACCAGACTCTACGCGATCTCTTCGACACGACACATAAGGACGTCTAGAAGGTGCTGTTCAATGGCGCCAAGGTCCCCCCTTCTCTTACCGAGGACCGCGGGCTAAGCGCGAAGCGCCATGTGAATCCGGTAAGTTTTGTACATCTGGTAGGGTATTTATATCCCATAGCTTAACCACGTGCGGGGTCTGAGCTCCCATGCCTTTGACAGGACTGGGTGGAGACATCAGAGCAGATTAACTATCCGGCCCCTCTGTCCGAAGACCCAGCAGACGCTCTCCTGACAGAGATGCGAACTCCGACTCCTTATGAGGTGCCGGAGAAGACCAAGAAGAAGGCCACGGGAACCTGAAAGAGTTCCCGGCGCTAGGTGGTATCGGACTCATCGTACGATAACTCCGAGACGCACTCCTCCCGTGAAAACGACGAGGAGGAAGATGGAGATTCTCCCCCTCCAGCCGGGGGAGACAAGAAAAGGAAGGCCGCCCCAACCGGGGAGGCCGAAGGGTACAAGAAGGGAAGGACTCTCCTTCCGGACTATTCCACCACCGCCGCTGACGGCGAAGACGAGTGGTTACTCAGGGCCAAGCCCTTGGTGAAGTCGTAAGTATTCGGATACCAGAGTAACTCATAGCGTACTTTTGTTGCACTGCTTCTCCTAATGTCGAATATGATTATGCAGTCCGCCCCGAGCCCGTATCGACGTATCCTCGTCGGACGGTTCCTTGGACTCGTCGGATATGAATAGTGATACACTTCCAACCGCCTTCTCTCCTTGCCCTACGGACAATGTCGAGGTATTGTCTCAAGGGGCACCGAGCCGGGGGGAGATAGTCCCGGAGGCGCCTCAAGGCGACCTTACGGACTCCCGGCGCAAAGGGAGCAAGACTCCCCAGGGCTCCAAGTTCGGCCCTCAGCCGAACACCGCGCCGGAACCTCCAGTGGTTCCGGACTCTAGCAGGCGGCCCCCTTCCAAGAGGGGCAAGCCGCCCGTGCTGATGTCCTATGTCCATCCAGAGGCACCGGACAACCTGCTGGGAGTGCTTCGCCGTGCTTCCATCGACGAAGAGCACCACACTATTATGAGTGCAGTGATCGAGAAGGTTCAGTCCGCCAAGAGCGGACTTACTGAAGCCTGTGCCAGCCTTCTAACAAACTTTGAGGTAAGTATTTAAAATATAGGAAAATATTACCGCATAGACAGTAGCCCCTGATGCTCTGTTTGGTGTTCACAAAGAAAAGCCGAATAGAGGATCAAATAATATCTGCAGGAGTCTAATATAAGTATGTCTATATGTGTATGCAGGCTTCGCTGCTGACCTCTGCCGCACTGACTGCGGAGGTCGCTGCACTGAAGCAGAACCTCGAGCGGTCCGAGAAAGAGCTCGGTCTTGCCAAGAGGCAGCTCGAGGAGAACAAAGGTAAGTAATACATTGTATATATATATAAAGATGCGGTTGCAAAAATGATAGGATCATCATGGATGTGCCAGGGGCCACGATCGAAGTGGCGACCCTGAAGCAAGCGCTGCCCGAGGCTGAAAACAAAGTGGCCAAGGAGCGCACCGAGCGGGAGAAACAAGAGGCACGGGTGGGCGAGGTGCAGCAAGAGCTCCAGGCTCTCGTGAAGAAACACGAGACTTTGGAGCTTGACTCGAAGACGTGAGAGTCCGAGCTTGCCGCGGCCCTCAAGAGCACGAAGCATGCCAAGGCTGAAGCCCAAAAGGCCCTCCAGGAAATTGAGGCAATGAGGAAGATAGCGGTAGGTAAGGCATTCATTATGCAAAGCAAGCATGTGAAAGTAAATTACTTATTACTTACCCGAGTCCGGAGCTCTCCAAGAGCATTCGCAGATTTGCCCTGCAGCGTGTCAGATGCCGCAAAGTACTACCAGGCCGAGGAGGGAAGCTCGACGGAGAAGTTGTTCTGGTCTCAGTATACTAGGACCGAACACCCGATGCCTGTGAGCGACCAGCTGAAGCAGCTGGTCGAGCTGCACAAGGCGGCCGAACAGGCCATGAGGGGCCTTCTAGTCCGGATGTGGCCTGGCGACTCCCTTCCCAACAGCTACTTCGGCCTGGTGAGGCGTCTTGTGGATGCCCTCCCACGGCTGGAAGTCATACAGCGGTCCGTCTGCATCGATGGTGCACGCCGGGCTTTTGCCCGTGCGAAGGTGCACTGGGCCAAGATGGACGCCGAGAAGCTAGTGAAGGAGGGGCCGCCGTAGGGCAAGGAGCATCGCCACCCTGAAATTTATTATGAGGGTGTCCAGAAGGGTGCCCGTCTTGTGGCGGACGAGTGTGCGAAGGATGTTATTTTTGAATGAACTTGCTCATGTGATCATGTATTATCAAAACTTGTTCATATGCGCTATGCAACGCTTGTTTGAATTTAAAATACTACCTTCTTTGCGGCTGTTTATCAAATCTGAGAGATGTCCAGACATCGGCTTCTGCCCCCATGCCACGAGTGGTGGGGTGTTCGGGATAAATCTAAGCACTCTTTTTCCCATTGTTGGGTCCTTCGAGGGAGGTGCTTAGCACAACGAATAAGGCAATCAGACTATAATGCTTTATCACTCTAACTTAGCCATAGAAGTCTACAATTTTAAATTTTGGCGAAGCCCCTAGTATTCAGAAGGCCAAATTCGGGGCACTATACATGCCTAAGCCGGACAAAGCCGACTCCTCGCCCTAAGCGGCATAAGTCTTTAGGGACTCGAAACCTCTCGAACAGCGACCAACTCTCACCTTATCATGACTGTCAGTTTTAGCTTTCTCTACTGAGGTGCTTGCCCAGATGAAGCGGGGCACAATCGCAGTAGTTCTCCCAGTGCTACCTTAGCCGATATAGCGGAACGTAAGGTACCAAAACATGGGAGCCGGGCAAACCCAACTATTGACCCAAGACATGATTCGGAGCTGATACATATAATGCTATAAGTTCGGGGTGCCGCACTATCGAAAGTGTTAGGAGTTCTCACGCCGTATTATGGGGTACTCTTAAGCCCCTGGTGTATTGGCCGTACCAGAGTGTACGGGTGCTGAATGTCATTAATGAACATATATATAAAAAGAATAGGGAATGCGGTAATAGTCTAGTGCTATGCATTGTTTATTCAAAAAGGTGCGTCGAAGCAGAATGATACAAGTAGTGCGATAAGCAAAAAGTAGGACTATTTAACATGTCCCCTCCAAGGGCAAGCTGGGGAATGGTATTTAAAGCAGGTATTTTACTCGTTATCAGAGACCACCTGGGAATTCCATGATGCGATGTAGCTTTCTACCTCCTTGGTTGTTGTATCGTGTGTCCGGCAATCGTACTGTCGGACGGGGTTTCCAGAGAGTAAAGTCCTGAAAGAGAGAAAAAATAACAAAGCGGGAAGCCCCTAGTGCGGTTGAGCCGCGTCTTGGGGTGTGCCGTAGTCGTGCCCCCCTCCCCACCTATGCCCATGGTATTTTTCAATGCTTAATTATTTACGCATGGCATGGATTTCACAGTTTGGCTGGGACTGGGGTGGGGGCCGCATTGCTATGTGAGCTCGGAACGTGCCAGGCGTTCTTGTTGCCGATTACTCCAGGCGCGCTTGAAGGTGTCTGGGTGTTTAATTGCCGAACTGGTGGATTGCCTTAACAGGCTGCTTTGTGCTTCTATTGCGAGGGCCGCAGTGTGCTCCTCCGTGCGGAGAAAGCACTCTGTGTTTTCATTGACTGTGATGACCCCCCGAGGTCCTGGCATCTTGAGCTTGAGGTATGCATAATGCGGTACCGCATTGAATCTCGCAAATGCGGTTCGCCCGAGCAGTGCATGATAGCCACTGCGGAACAGGACTATATCGAAGATTAACTCCTCGCTTCGGAAGTTATCCGGGGATCCGAAGACCACTTCCAGCGTGACCGAGCCTGTGCAATGGGCCTCTACACCTGGTATGACGCCTTTGAAGGTTGTTTTTGTGGGTTTATTCCTTGAGGGGTCTATACCCATTTTGCGCACTGTGTCCTGATAAAGCAGGTTCAGGCTGCTGCCGCCGCCCATAAGGACTCGAGTGAGGTGAAATCCATCGATGATTGGGTCTAGGACTAGTGCGGCGAATCCACTATGACGGATACTAGTGGGGTGGTCCCTGCAATCGAAGGTGATCGGACAGGAGGACCATGGGTTGAACTTTGGGGCGACTGGCTCCAACGCATATACGTCCCTTAGCATACGCTTCCGCTCCCTCTTGGGGATGTGGGTTGCGTATATCATGTTCACCGTCCGCACTTGTGGGGGGGGGACCTCTTCTGTCCTCCGGTGTTCGGCGGCTGGGGCTCTTCCTCGTCATCGCTATGTAGCCCCTTATCTTTGTTTTCGGCATTTAACTTGCTGGCCTGCTTGAACACCCAACATTCCCTATTGGTGTGGTTGGCTGGCTTGTCGGGGGTGCCGTTTATTTGGCACGAGCGATCGAGAATACGGTCCAAACTGGACGGGCCCGGAGTGCTTCTTTTGAATGGCTTTTTCCGCTGACCGGGTTTAGAGCCTCTGAATCCAGCATTAACTGTCGTATCCTCAGTATTGTCGTTGTTGATGCGGCGCTTGTGTTTGTTGCGACATGACCTGCCATTGCTATCCTTGGTATCCGAAGTACCATGGTTCTTTGATGTGTTATTGCTGTGAGCCAGCCAGCTGTCCTCTCCCACGCAAAAGCGGGTCATGAGTGTCGTGAGGGCTGCCATAGATTTTGGCTTTTCCTGGCCAAGGTGCCGGGCGAGCCACTCGTCGCGCATGTTGTGCTTAAAAGCTGCTAGGGCCTCTGCATCCGGACAGTCGACGATTTAATTTTTCTTTGTCAGGAACCGTGTCTAGAATCGCCTAGCCGATTCCTCTGGCTGCTGAATTATGTGGCTCAAGTCATCGGCATCTGGTGGTCACACATAAGTGCCCTGGAAGTTGTCGAGGAATGCGGCTTCCAGATCCTCCCAACAGCCAATGGATTCTGCTAGCAGGCTGTTGAGCCAATGCCGAGCTGGTCCTTTGAGTTTGAGTGGGAGGTATTTGATGGCGTGTAGATCGTCACTGCGGGCCATGTGGATGTGCAGGAGGAAGTCCTCGATCCATACAACAGGATCTGTTGTGCCGTTGTATGATTCGATATTTACGGGTTTGAAACCCTCTGGGATTTGGTGATCCATTACTTCGTCTGTGAAGCATAGGGGGTGTGCGGCGCCTCTGTACTGGGCTATATCGCGACGCAGCTCAAATGAGTCTTGTCCGCTGTGTTCGGCCCGGCCGGATTTACTTTTACTGTATCCGGCATGACGGTTATCGTCTCGCGTAGTGGCGCGCCCTCGTGATCCGTAGATCGATCTTGCGTTATTTGCTTTGTCCTCCAATACGTCTCGTAGGTCTAGCGTGTTTCCCCGTGCCTTGACATTTTTATTTGAGTGGCGTCGGGGGTGCGGGCTGAGCTTTTGGCTGAAATGCCTCTCTGTCACGGCCACGAGGTGGCCGATCAGCCACGTTATACGCTGGAGATGTAGGTTTTAATGCTTCCTCCTCCAGTCGGGGTAGCAACCTGCACTTTGGGTAACTCTTGGAGGGGCGTTCGAGTTCATATTCCTCGGCCGCAAGGACTTCAGTCCATTTGTCAGCTAGCAAATCTTGATCAGCTTGAAGCTGATGTCGCTTTTTCTTAAGGCTATTTGCCGTGGCTATAAGCCGGCGCTTGAAGCGATCCTTCTCGACGGGATCCTCAGGCACGACAAATTCTTCATCGTCGAGGCTTTCCTCGTCTTCGAAGGGAGGCATGTAATTATCATCCTCTGCCTCTCCATCTGCCGCTCTCTCGGGAGGGCTGGCTTCTCCATCCTCCTGCTCTAAATCTTGCTGGAGGGGATTGTCGTCATCTTCGGCACTGTTGGGAGTGCTATTATCTCCTGTGCCGGTATCACCGCTTTTGCCTTGGCGAGACTTAGATCGGCACCGTTGACGTCGGGGCTTGGGTTGCTTCTTGGAGGGGTCATCCTCCGCTGTCCCGTCGCCATTGCCTTCTTTGGGTGTGTCCACCATATATATATCATATGATGAGGTGGCTATCCAGTGCCCTGTGGGCAGTGGTTCTTGTTCGTCTCCTGCATCGTCGTCCATACTGTCGATGTCTTCGGAGTGGAAGTCAAGCATGTCGGTCAAATTGTTGACAGTGGCTACCAAGTGGGTGGTGGGTGGGCAGCGAATTTCTTCGTTATCCGAATCCCAATCCTGCCGCACATAGTTCGGCCAGGACTCTCCTGACAAGCAGAGAGACCTTAATGAGTTCATTATGTCGCCAAAGGGCGAGTGCTGAAAGATATCCGCGGAGGTGAACTCCATGATCGGTGCCCAGTCGGATTCGATAGGCACGGGCGCAGGCGGTTCGGAGTCCGTGGACAGGGAAGAATCCGGCAGTTCGGCGTCACGGCTCCCGTGAAGGGTAAGGTTGATACTCGGCTCGATCGCCGCTGAGAATGCGGCCTCCGCGGTGGGATCTATCCACCCGTCCATGGATGGCGCAATTGGCTCCGAATTGAGGGTCGGAGTGGTTGCCGATGCGATCTCCTGAACACTGTCCGATGGTAGAGCTAAATCATGCTCATAGTGAACGTGTGGCGCACTCGGTAGGGGCTCGAATCCGTCGAAGATCAAGTCTCCGTGGATATCGGCCGTGTAGTTTAAGCTTCCAAACCTGACCTGGTGGCCAGGGGCATAACTCTTGATCTGCTCCAGATGGCCAAGCGAGTTGGCACGCAGTGCGAACCCGCCGAATACAAAGATCTGTCCGGGGAGAAAAGTCTCACCCTGGACTGCATCGCTATCGATGATCGAAGGAGCCATCAAGCCTAATGATGATGACACAGAGGAACTCTCAATGAAAGCACCAATGTCGCTGTCAAAACCGGCGGATCTCGGGTAGGGGGTCTCGAACTGTGCGTCTTAGGCGGATGGTAACAGGAGGCAGGGGACAGGATGTTTACCCAGGTTCGGGCCCTCTTGATGGAGGTAAAACCCTACGTCCTGCTTGATTGTTCTTGATGATATGAGTATTACAAGAGTTGATCTACCACGAGATCAGAGAGGCTAAACCCTAGAAGCTAGCCTATGGTATGATTGTATGTTGTCCTACGGACTAAAACCCTCTGGTTTATATAGACACCGGAGGGGGCTAGGGTTACATAGAGTCGGTTACAAGGAAGGAGATCTACATATCCGTATTGCCAAGCTTGCCTTCCATGCCAAGGAAAGTCCCATCCGGACACGGGACGAAGTCTTTAATCTTGTATCTTCATAATCCAACAGTCCGGCCAAAGGATATAATCCGGCTGTCCGGATACCCCCTAATCCAGGACTCCCTCAACCACCCCTCCACGGGCTACTGTTCATCCAGCCCTCCATCGGCTACTGTTCAACCAGCCCTCCACGGGTTCCTGTTCATCCAGCCCTCCACGGGGTCCTGTTCATCCAGCGGCAACGGCCTCTACTACCACGGGGTTCTGTTCATCCAACCCCCCACCGGGAACTGTTCATCCAAACCCCCTCAACAATGCTCATTGTTCATCCAGAGGCAGCATCTATCAGCTTCATTTAGCAGCAGTAGCGAAGAAATCACACTGGGGTTCAGTTAACAACAAGGGATCGATCGATCGCTCGGGTTTAGTAACGCCCAGCCTGCAGTGCAATCGCTCGGGTTCAGTTAGAGCCCAACACCTCGCTCGGGTTTAGTTAGAGCGCAACGCCTCGCACACACGCGCGTATGTATGAGAGAAACGCACATCGCTCGGCCCTCGACCACCCACCGTAACCAGGAAATCCCCCGATATTTTTCTCGCCCTCGCTTCTACCATGGTTTTTTCCGTCATGGACAGCCCAAAGAATGTCATGCAGCTGCGTCACCGGCCCGCCCAGCACGAAAAGCCCATTTTCTATCATGATTTTTTGTCATAGAAGTAGGAGTCCACCACATCTATGATGATACCGGGTTTTGTCACAATTATCATCATAGAAGTGTCATAAGTATGACAGAGAAAAAATTGTTCAGCCCAAAATGTCACGGATGTGTCTTTTTTGTAGTGGCACCCACTGTAAACCTTCGTACATACGGTGGCACACTGACTCAGGCCGAATACAAGTGCCCAAAATATTTAAAACTGGAGGATGGTGCAGCCCACCTTCCCGATATTTTGACCGTGTGTGGTTCAGTTGTTGTTCACTTCAGAGGGTCGTGTACCACACGTGAACGTTAGTAAGCGTGACCGGGAGGCGTGCAGCGTTAATTGCAAGTTGACTCCTTCGGGCATTAAATTTTCTTTATGTATTAGCATTGCCCCTAGTATTTTTCTTCACTGGTTAAATAAAGAGTTCCATTTCGTGCACAATTTAAAATGATTTTTATGGAGAGAAAAAGAAAACCACTCCATCTATATATGTTGTAGCCTCGGCGCTTGTTTTCTAGGGTTTGCACTCTTCACATACTCTCTCCACTATATATATACATGCTGGAGCCTCAGCGCTTGTAGTTGCTCTCTTCACACTCTCTCACCCTCTCCAGATCTAAACAAGACTTCATTGGCCTCTCTCTCTCTCTCCCCTCACTGCTGGTCAAAGAGTCGGTAGGATCCGTCCACCGGGAAGGGAAGGAGGCTTAACGATGTCGCCGTCGGTGAGGGAGGGAATCCAATACCGGCGCAGTTGTTCTAGTTCACCCAGCGGCGCCGCGGGAGGGACTCCGACCCCTTCTTCCTTGCTGCCGTACATAGTATGGGCAGATTGGCCTCCGACCGCCCACTGAGCCACACCCCGAGAACCTTAAGGTATAATTTACTTATTCCACATGCATTGCTCTAGCTGCATGTGAGCTTTTTCCGCTTCTGCACTCGAATCTAGGTGTTGGATCAAACAGGAAAGTAGTGGGGAAAGTTGTATAGCATGAATCTAGGACGTGGTTCAAAGAGGAAAAGAAGGGGTAACGTATTGGGGAAAGTTGTATAGCATGAATCTAGGATGTGGTTCAAAGTGGAAAGGAAGGGGGAAAGTAGTATAGACTGGCTATCCAGCACCTACGTTTGTCGAAAAGGGAAAACAGTGAAAAACGCAGTACGCACATCTGTAACGAACTGATCTTTTTGTTTTGGGGGACAAGGCTGTAGAGTTTGAGCAGGAATAGATTTGCTGCCCTGACATAGGGAAAGGTGTCTAAAGATAACAAAACTAGAACCAACACAAATATGCTCCTTGGTTGTTTGTTCATTGTTGCAACAGACTGCGCATCACCCCTTTATACATCGGTAGATGCACATGGTGCTGGTGCATCCACTATCCCGTGCAACTCTTTAGCTGTTGTTAATCTAAGGCCCTATTTGGTTAAAAAGTCCTAGGACTTTTTTTAGTCCCAACTAAAAAGTCCATAAGCGCTACCTGCTTGGTTCTAGGGACTAAACATGGACTAGAGGTTATTAAATGACATGCTAAAAGACCATGTTACCCCTAGTAATGAACTAATATAGATAAGGTGCGATGAGGGGCAGGGGCAACTGTTGGAAAAAGTCCCAAAAAGACTCTCCCTCAGGGTCTTCTTTCTTCAGTCCCAAATGCCCACTTTTACTCCCTAAAAGTCCCTGATGTTTGGTTTAGATGGGAATGAAAGGGACTTTTTTTAGTCCCTACACCAAAAAGTCCATGTTAACAAACACCCTCTAATAATGCCATTGGAAAATTAAAGCAATGCCACAGTTAAAAGAAAAATACATGTTTAACGAATTTTATTGTCAATATAATCTCTCTGTTAATATGAATCAATGCCACTGTTTGAGAAATGCTACTATCTTGCTTTATTTCCCATTTATATAAGTTAGATGCTTCTTTTTATTGGCTTCTATGTCATCACCGTTATTGACCACTAGTTGTTTCCTTTGCACCTCTGTGTAAACAGGGTTATCTACTTCACCTCGTTGCTATTGTGACCTTTTGTTGCACTGCACAAAGCACTTTTGTTTTAAGAGCGTTTTGTGCAATTCAACCAAAATGTCACACCGATAACGTTGCTTGATTGCTTGATCTTAGTGGAACTGCACAAGAGGAGATATGACTGCCTATTCGTGTTGGCAAATTTGGTTTAGATTTTCTTCTTGTGAATTGTTTGAATTCCGTGTCATGAGAGGTTAGTACTAGCCTTCTTTCACATGATTGTGCAGTGTGCTTTCATATGTTGTGCCACTTATATGGTAATGTTGCTTGATTTTAGTGAACTGCACAAATGGAGACAAGACTTCCACTATGTATGTGCACCGTAATATCCCATTGAGGTAAGATAAGGATATTTCACAACTGTCGGCCTGTATTTTGCCACTTCCATCAGAAAATTAATGCTGTTGTTTAGTGCTATACTTGTGCTCACTAATTGACATGCCAAATCTTACATTGAAGGCGAAACTTTTCTGTTATTGAACCAAGTGATGAAGGGGAAGAACAAGTGGAAGAAAAACAAAAGCAACTCTCGGTGCTGTAATGAAGCACTAGAACTGTGATGACACAAGTAATGATATAGTTTTGCATGTTAATTTATTGCTATGGCTGGAACGAGCAATTGTTTTGCCACTGATTTGATGCGTTAATGTAATATGTAATTATTTGTACTTGTGCAAATAGGGATCTTCTTTGAAGATAACATATATTTTAGTGGAACTGCACAAGAATATGTTGGAAACATTAAACTAACCGAGAAGTATATAGTAAGCATGGCAACCATAGTAGATAACAACAGATGGTTCCGGAGAAGTGCGTGATCTGTATGCTCTACACAATAAGCCTCCTGACAAAGGTTGGTACTCGCCCACGGATTTCATCCATATGATTGAGCTTTGTCATCTCTATTGGTGTTGTGCTACTGTTTATACACTGTCATGAGAAAGTGGTATTTTCCTTGAGAAGTGCTTCATCTATGTTGTTTTAAATATTTCCTTTCCTTTTTTCGAGCAAACAGCGATGCTAGCATTTAGTTGTCCTCTTGTCTTTGCACAACAGGACCATCCTCCTCTTAAGATGAATATGGAGTACGTGAAGTGCCTAGTTCTAATTAAGCCAGGATAAAGAAGCCAAGCCTCTCTTCTTAAGAAGGGAGTAGTTGAAGGATGGTTACATTATTGCCCACAAGAACAAATTAACTTCATCTTAGAAGGACTCATGGATCTCCATATTTGTTGCTGTGATGGCCAATACAATGTTGTGTTAGGATTCCTTCTGGTGAGTTCCATTTTTTTTTAAATGTGTGTTCTACATGGATCATGTAGGTTACCTGTTTAAACTGTCAATTCATAGTATAGTTTGCTTTCTACTAATCACTTTTTTTGTATTTGTGCAAATAGTGGTGCTCATCTTGACTAGTGGTGCTCATCTTGACTTCAATGGGAACTGCACAAAATGTTCATGAATACATCTAATCATTCATTTCCACCACAAGAAAGGAGGTGCCAATATTTTCAAGGCATTGCAACATATAAAGGCGAAATCATACAAGCAATGAGCGAATTTGGTTGATTTTGGTGGAACTGCACAAAAAGAACAGTTGATTTATTTAGCACGATGTGCCATGTCAATGTTCGAACTGATGGCAAACCCTGCCCATTCCACAATCATAGGCATTTGATATTTTGGAATGGGAAAACCTTTTCAAAGTTTGCTCATTGATGTACGCAAAACAACACGCATTTGACATTTTGGAATGGGACAACCTTGTCGAATATTGCTCATTGATGTTAGCAAGAAGACATGCGTTTGATATTTTCGAATGGGACACCCTTTGCTATCAGCAGCATCGATTGATTTTTATTTATTCTTTAATTGTGAAGTAAATATTGGCTCTGACATGTGAATCGTTGAGATGCATAGTCATCGATTATTTTCAATGTTCCCTATGAATTTCCAGGCCTGTGTGTTTGATTGCAATGTACAGGAACACTAAAAAGCTGCTCAAACTCTTTTAACTCCCTCTATTACTTTTTACTTCGCATATTAGATTTCTTTCAAGTCAGTTGATTTTACATTGTGAATGTTCATACTTTTTTCTATAAGATTGGACAAAGTAGAGATACTTTCACTTCAGAGAAAACTTATATGCAGACTAAAAAGGACCGGAGGGAGTACATGTGAAACTGCTGCAAACGAGGTGATCACCCTGCGAATAATACTAGTACGTATTGTTTTGCATGTTCAGCCAATGCCAGTGATTCAAGAATTCGAACTAATCAAACTAAATTCATTCATACATGGTCGGATTTCATATAAACATGCCGGATTTCATTACATTGCATACATTATTCAACTAAAAAGGGTGTGTTGGAGGTATAATTAATTAACCGAAGCTACCCACCCGTGTCTTGCCGAACCGAACAGAAGGTTCTTCTCTAGCGCAACTCTCCGACTCCATGTCGCCGACAAGAAGCTAATCGGCCATCAATGGTCAACCCACCTAGCTTGGCTTCAACCGGAGGGTAGCAGCGGTGGCCTTACTTGGACCCGAGCGGCGGCGACCTACCGTGTTCTACTCTTCCTCGTTTTTTGTGTGGTGTGGCCTCGTTGGCAGCGGGACGAGGCCTCGATGGAGCCAGCGATGTCCTCTATCTCGTTGTCGGCGGGGCGACGCCTCGACGGAGTGAGGGAAATCCTCCCCCTCATTGCCGGCAGTGTGGGGCCTCGGCTGAGCCGGCGATGTCCTCTGCCTCGTTGTTGGCGGGGCAGGGCCTCGGCGGAGTAGGGCCTCGCCGAAGCCGGCGAGGTCCTCCACCTTGGTGCCGGCGGGGCGGGGCCTCGGTGGAGCCGGCGATGTCCTCTGCCTCTTTGTTGGCGTGGCGGGGCCTCGGCAGATCAGGGCCTCGTGGAAGCCGGCAAAATCCTTCGCCTCGGTGCCGGCGGGGCGGGGCATCGGCGGAGCCGACGGTATCCTCCGCCTCGTTGTTGGCGCTGCGGGGCCTCGGCGGAGGAGGGCCTCGTCGACACCAGCGGAGCGGGGACTCATCGGAGCCGGCATTGTCCTCTGCCTCGTCCTCGGTCTCGCCAAACAGCGCCTCACCCGCTTCATCGCCCTCTTTGTAGGCGGCCGTAGCCTCCGCCACCCGCATGCGGTACCGCCAGCGCTCAAGGCGGCTCTCGCGAGCAGAGCGGTAAGAGTCGAGTAGCATCTCCTGCTCCACCTGCTCTGTGGCGATCTGCTCCTCCGCCTGCAGGTGCCCCTGGAGGAGATGGTGGTTGTAGGCGCAATCGGCCTGCGCCTCCCGAAATTGCTCCTGATGCTTCTGCCTTACCGTGTCCATGTATTGGGCACGGGCCTCGCTGATGGTCATGGTGCAATGCACCAGCGAGGATGGCACAGAGGAGGGGGTTGGCGCCGGATCGTCGACTACCATGTTCTTCATTAGGACGTCATTGTCCTATGGCTGCCTGCCGGCCAGCCAGTCGACAGCAATGTCTTCCATCTCCTTCTGGTCCATCGTCCGCCTGTCTCGAAGAGCGCTAGAGCGCGAGGAAGCCATGGTGGGCAGTAGTGGTGTAGACAGGAGAAAGTGAAGGGAGGCGGATGACTGCGACTATGGCCGGCATAGCAGTTTATATAGCAATGCTGGGCGGCGGAGGGACGGACGGGTGGTGCCAGAGTAGCCGCCTCGGCAATCGCGTATCATTAATGTGGGCGGCAGACGGACGGACGGACGACACTTGTGTCGTTTGAACGCGGAGCAATCGCCTGCACCGGGAAGTGGTGCAGGCGGCGCTGACCGTTTCAGGCAGAAAGCGCGTGCGGGCGAGGGAGGCGGTCTGGGTAGGCTAGGGCGGTCGGACTCGTGCTTGGTAGCGGGTCGGTCCAGCAACTGGACATCTTGGCTCGCCAGCAAGCTCACTGAGTTGAGCGACGACAACCAGACGATGGACGTAGCTTCCGACCAGGAGCCGGCGCCACTGTCCAAGCCAGTTCATGTCGTGTTCACCATAGAGCAGGTGCGGGCGCACTTCGACGCCCTAATGGCGGAAGAGATACCAGTGCAGGAGGACCTGTACTGCAACCTCCATCTCCTCAACGAGCACTGGCGAACAAGCGAACGACAATGTCGTCACAGACATGTGGCCCTATGATCCTGGCTTCCTGAATGAGCAGCGGGCGTTGTATCAGACCATCCATAGTGCTCGCGAGGCCCTCTCCATCGTCCTTCAAGTTGTTGCACCACCGTCTCGCGTTGTCGACATGGTCAACGGACATGAGGAATGAGGAGATGACTTTACTTGTAGAGGATGGCAGTGGGGACCCACCAGGGCCATAGCCGCACGTATGCAAGTGCCTCCTTATTATGTACAACTATAATTTTTTTTGCTTCCTCCTGGTTTCCAGACATCACGGTCCCACACCATTGTCAACCTATGTAGTCAATAAACGAGAGAATTGCACAAGGAGCAGCCGACAGCTGGGACCAAGCAGCTCGAACAGTATTTGTGTTTTTAAGGTGTGAGCACTGTAGAGTTTTCCTTGAGCGATGTTTTGGTTGTTGTTCACAGGAGAGCAGGGTATTAACTGGGTGGGCTGTGGCCCATCTAGCCGAGGATAGATATCCAGCCAGATATTAATTTGTTTCAAGCTGAAAATGGCTAGCCCAGCTATACTTTTTTTGAGGAATACCCAGGCAAGGTCAACTTGATATTCTCTGGGCTGCAAATCTTTCCTAGGAGGGATCCATTAGGCTTAACAAGAAAATGGGCTCTAAGAAATAATAAATGGGATGTAATTATAAAAACTAGGCAGTAAATATAAAAAATGCACCAAACACATAATTAGTTTTAAAATATATTATTTTGGATTTTAATTTTTTATTTTATTAATTGTTGTGCGCGCAATATTTTGTTGGATTTTTACGTAATACATATGTATTTTGAAATTATATTTAATCTGACTAGAAATTTCGGGATAAAAATATTTCGGATCCCATCAAAATGTGGGAAATTTTATTGAATTCTGTTTTGAGCGGTTGGTCGAAATTATTAATCATTGTCCTAGCTAGAAAATGGGTTGTAGTACTTTTAACAAATTGTAAATGGGCTGTAGTAAATTCCATTAGAATTCAAAAATGGGTTGTACATTCTTACAAATTGCAAATGGGCTATATGTTCTCTCCCACACACTTGTGGGCCTACAAAGTTGACGCGTCCCCTAAAAACTAAGTTGACGCATATGCAAGGCTTTGTCAACTTATAGTCAACACACGGTTCTAGCAGCAGTGGCCGTTGGATGTCCATCCAACGGATGTCGTGCTTCTTCTTCAATCTCGTATATTCTTGCTTTAGCTGCCCAAAAAATGATCCTCCCCCTGACATCTGGGGCGCACCATTTCGGAGGCTGACTTGTGGGCCTACTAAGTTGACGCATACCATGGGCTTTGTCAACTTAGTCAATATAAATGATTCTAGCTGCAGTGACCGTACAATGTCCATCCAACGACCGTCGTGCTTCTTCAACGTCTGTTCTTCTTGCTCCAGTCACCCAAACCAGAGTCGGCCTTGCCGCCTGCTCCTGCCTCCCGTGTCCGGCTGTGCTGCCATTGCTGGCCATGCCATCCCTCAATACTCACCCACACCTCCTGTTATTCTCCGGCAACGGTAGCCTCACACCGTAGCCGAAGCAGTCAACCCGCGTACTCCCCTCCGCGTGGGCACCCACTTCCGCGTTTTCCTTGCCTCCGCGTCATTCCCTTCCTAGGCCTCGCCGTCGTCCACCGCCTTTGTGCTCTCGGCGCGGCGTGGTCAACATGGTCAACGAAGGACAGCCATCGGAAGAGTACTTTAGGCAGTGAGGCTGACAGCTAGACCCACCAACTACATCTTCGAACACAAGGAAGTGCCTCGTTATTACTCCCAAAATAAAAACAATTCCTCCCCCTGACAGCTAGGACCGAGCATCTATATCTTCGCACACAAGGACGTGCGTTCTTATCCTCCCTGACTATTGGGACCCACCCGGTCAAAGCATACTTAGCGTTGTCTGTCTGGTCACGAACGTGTATGTACATATTGGTCGATCGGTCTCTCTTCAAGTATGAACCATGGCCAAGTAAGTAGCGGCATGTGTCATTGTAGAGCACCCGACATAGCAGTTGACATAGTCCTGTCTAAGTCATGTACATGTACATACAATCACAGGGCAAAAAATACAGCCACGTACGTACATACGGGCGGGGTCTCGAGCGCGTACTCACACATATATATGGACGACCAGGGCTTGTGTACATGGAGAGGCAACGGACGGAAGCAACGGCGTCCTATTCATTGGGCAGCGAACCAGCTAGGTCGGAATGGAGAAACAGCGGCATGTTCATCGGGAGGCAACTGACTGGGTCAGATTGTGTCGTATTCCTCGGGAGCCAACCGGCTTGGACGGAACAGCCAATCAAAACGAGGCATGTCGTACCGCAGAATGGAGGAAACAACCTTCTGTTTGACCGGCCATGGTCGAAACAGGATCCTGTTCATCGGGATGAGTCTGGTGTACCGCAAAACGGAGGAAATGAACTTGTGTTTGAGTGCCTACGGTCGAAACAGGGTCATATTGATAGGGAGGGGTGTGGCATACCGCAAATCGGAGGAAACGGACTTCTGTTGGAGCTCTACGGTGGAAACGGGGTCCTGTTCATTGGGAGGGGTGTGGCGTACTGCAAAACGGTACTCCACGGGCTACTGTTCATCTCCACCATTAACTACCTCCACGGGCTACTGTTCATCCATCTTCAACCTCCTCCAGCCTCCACCTGCGACTGTTCATCCACGGGCTCCTGTTCATCCAGCCTCCGCCGCTCCTCCACCGGCTACTGTTCAACCAGCTCTCTCCATGGGGTTCTGTTCAACCACCCCTCAATGGGCTACTGTTCATCCAGCCCTCCACCAGCTACTGTTCAACCAGCCCTCCACGGAGTCATCCAGTTCATCCAGCCCTCCACGGGATCCTGTTCATCCACCCCCAACCGGCTCGATTGGGGTCATGTTCATCCAGCGGCAACAGCCTCTACTACCATGGGGTCCTGTACATCCAACCCCCCACCAGGAACTGTTCATCCAACCCCCCAACAACGCTCACTGTTCATCAAGAGGTGGCATCAATCAGCTTCAGTTAGCAGCAGTAGCAAAAGGAATCACTCAGGTTCAGTTAACAACAAGGGATCGATCGCGGTTTAGTAACGTAGCTAGTGCAATCGCTCAGGTTCAGTTAGAGCCCAACACCTCGCTTGGGTTCAGTTAGAGCGCAACGCCTCGCACATACGCGTGTACATGTACGAGAGAAATGTGCAAACCTTCGTGCATTGCTCGGCCCTGACCACCCACCATAACCGAGAACTCCCCGATATTTTCCTCGCCCTCGCTTCTACCATAGTTTTTTCCGTCATGGACGGCCCAAAGAATGTCATGAATATGCGTCTCCGACCTGCCAAGGATGAAAAGCCCATTTTCTGTCATGATTTTTTGTCATAGAAGTAGGAGCCCACCACATCTATGATGATACCGGGTTTTGTCACAATTATCGTCATAGAAGTGTCATAAGCATGACAGAAAAAAATTCGTTTAGCCCAAAATGTCACGGATCTGTCCTTTTTTTGTAGTGGTGCCTCAACACTCATCGGACCGCATACATCGGTATGTGTTATTTCCAATAAGTCATTGGCTCGCTCCATTGTTTCGGAGAACGGAGTTCCAGTCATCTTTCCCATGAGGCATGGATCGCGAGTATCAAATGATTCATAATCAAGTGACTCCAAATGTCCATCTGCATGGAGTTTCTTCATGCGCTTTACACCAATATGTCCTAAATGGCAGTGCCACAAGTATGTTGCACTATCATTATCGAATTTGCATCTTTTAGCATCAATATTATGAATATGTGTATTACTACGATCGAGATTCAATAAACCATTTACATTGGGTGTATGACCATATAAGGTTTTATTCATGTAAATAGGACAACAATTATTCTCTGCATTAAATGAATAACCGTATTGTGATAAACATGATCCAATCATATTCATGCTCAACGCAAACACCAAATAACATTTATTTAGGTTCAACACCAATCCCCAAGGTAGAGTGGGTGTGCGATGTTGATCATATCAACCTTGAAATCAATTCCAACACTCATCGTCACTTCGCCCTTAACTAGTCTCTGTTTATTCTGCAACTCCTATATCGAGTTAGTAATCTTAGCAACTGAACCGGTATCAAATACCCAGGGGCTACTACAAACACTAGTAAGGTACACATCAATAACCTATATATCAAATATACCTTTGTTCACTTTGCCAACCTTCTTATCCGCCAAATGTTTTGGGCAGTTCCGCTTCCAGTGATCATTTCCTTTGTAGTAGAAGCACTCAGTTTCATGCTTGGGTCCAGTTTTTGGCTTCTTCATGGGAGTGGTTTTCTTAACAATCAACACTTGACGGTCTTTCGTGATTTCTACCTTCGTCGATTTCAGCATTGCGAAGAGCTTGGGAATTTTTTTCGTCATCCCTTGCATATTATAGTTCATCATGAAGTTCTATTAGCTTGGTGATAGTGACTAGAGAACTCTGTCAATCACTATCTTATCTGGAAGATTAACTCCCACTTGATTCAAGCGATTATAGTACCCAGACATTCTGAGCACATGCTCACTGGTTGAGCTGTTCTCCTCCATCTTGTAGCCAAAGTACTTGTCAGAGGTCTCATACCTCTTGACATGGGCATGAGTCTAAAATACCAATTTCAGCTCTTGGAACATCTCATATGGTCCATGGCATTCAAAACGTCATTGAAGCCCCGATTATAAGTCGTGAAGCATGGCGCACTAAACTATCAAGTAGTCGTCATATTGACCTTGTCAAACGTTCAAAATGTCTGCATCTGCTCCTACAATAGGGTATGTCACCTAGCGGTGCATCAAGGACATAAGTCTTCTGTCCAACAATGAGGATAATCCTCAGATCACAGACCTAGTCCGCATCATTACTACTATCATGTTTCAACTTAGTTTTCTCTAGGAACATATCAAAAAAATATAGGGGAGCTACAACGCGGGCTATTGATCTACAACATAATTTGCAAATACTATCAGGACTAAGGTCATGATAAATTAAATTCAATTAATCAAATTACGTAAGAACTCCCACTTAGATATACATCCCTCAAGTCATCTAAATGATACATGATCCAAATCAACTAAACCATGTCCGATTATCACGTGAGATGGAGTAGTCATCAATGGTGAACATATCTATGTTGATCATAGCTACTATACAATTCACGTTCGACCTTTCGGTCTCTAGTGTGTCCGAGGCCATGTTTGTACATGCCCGGCTCGTCAAGTTTAACCCAAGTATTCCGCAAGTGCAAAACTATCTTGCACCCATTTTATGTGAACGTAGAGTCTATCACACCCGATCATCACGTGTTGTCTCAACACGATGAACTGTCGCAACGGCGCATACTCACGGAGAACACTTATACCTTGAAATTTAGTTAAGGGATCATCTTATAATGTTGCGGCCGTACTAAGCAGAATATGATGCATAAAAGATAAACATCACATGCAATCAAAATATGTGACATGATATGGCCATCATCATCTTGTGCTTTTGATCTCCATCTCCAAAGCATCGTCATGATCTCCATCGTCACCAGATTAACACCTTGATCTCCATTGTTGCGTCGTGGTGGTCTCGCCAACTATTGCTTCTACAATCGCTAACGCAAAGTGATAAAGTAAAGCAATTACATGGTGTTTGCATTTCATACAATAAAGAGACAACCATAAGGCTCCTGCCGGTTGTCAGATATCTTACAAAACATGATCATCTCATACAATAATGTTTATCACATCATGTCTTGACCATATCACATCACAACATGCCCTGCAAAAACAAGTTAGGCGTCCTCTACTTTGTTGTTGGAAGTTTTACGTGGCTGCTATGGGCTTCTAGCAAGAACCGTTCTTACCTACGCATCAAAAACACAATGATGATGTATCAAGTTTGCTGTTTTAACCTTCAACAAGGACTGGCCACTGTCAAATTCGACTCAACTAAAGTAGGAGAAACAGACACCCGCCAGCCACCTTTATGCAAACCTAGTTGCATGTCTATTAGTGGAACCGGTCTCATGAACATGGTTATGTAAGGTTGGTCTGTGCCGCTTCATCCAACAATACCGCCGAATCAAAAAAACACATTGGTGGTAAGCATTATGACGATCACCGCCCACAACTCTTTGTGTTCTACTCGTGCATATCATCTACGCATAGACCTAGCTCGGATGCCACTGTTGGGAAACGTAACATGCAATTTCAAAAATTTCCTATGCTCACGCAAGATCTATCTAGGAGATGCATAGCAACGAGAGGGGGAGAGTGTGTCTACGTAACCTCGTAGACTGTAAGAGGAACCGTTTGACAACGCGGTTGATGTAGTCGAACTTCTTCTAGCTCCGACCAATCAAGCACCCAACGCACGGCACCTCCGAGTTCTGCACACATTTTAGCTCGGTGACGTCCTTCGCCTTCTTGATCCAACAAGGCATCGAGGTAGTAGATGAGTTCCATCAGCACGATAGCATGGTCCCGGTGATGGTGAAGTAATTCTCGCAGGGCTTCGCCTAAGCACCGCAAAACTATGACCGAGGGTGTAAACTGTGGTGGGGGCACCACACACGGCTAACAATTGATGTTGTGTGCTTGTGAGGCTCCCCCTCCCCACACATATATAGGTGGGAGGGGAGGGGAGGCAGCCAGGGTGCCCTAGGGCTTGGCCGCGACCCCCTAGGGACCCTGCCATGCCCTGCGCCCCCCTTTCCTTTCAAAGGATCGAGAAGAGGTGTCTAGAGGGGGGTGATTAGACATTAAGTACCAAAAGTTGCAGTTTTTAATATTCTTAAGTTTAAGTGGAGTTTAAGCACAAGTTTAACAAACACAATACATATCAAGAAAGCATGCAATGAGTATATGAGCAGCGTAAAGTAAAGCATGCAACTTGCAAGAATGTAAAGAGAAGGGTTTGGAGTATTCGAACGCAATTGGAGACACGGATGTTTTTGTCGTGGTTCCGATAGGTGGTGCTATCGTACATCCACGTTGATGGAGACTTCAACCCACGGAGGGTAACGGCTGCGCGAGTCCACGGAGGGCTCCACCCACGAAGGGTCCACGAAGAAGCAACCTTGTCTATTCCATCATGGCCGTCGCCCATGAAGGACTTGCCTCACTAGCGGTAGATCTTCATGAAGTAGGCGATCTCCTTGCCCTTACAAACTCCTTGGTTCAACTCCACAATCTTGTTGGAGGCTCCCAAGTGACACCTAGCCAATCTAGGAGACACCACTCTCCAAGAAGTAACAAATGGTGTGTTGATGATGAACTCCTTGCTCTTGTGCTTCAAATGATAGTCTCCCCAACACTCAACTCTCTCTCACAGGATTTGGATTTGGTGGAAAGAAGATTTGAGTGGAAAGCAACTTGGGGAAGGCTAGAGATCAAGATTCATATGGTTGGAATGGAATATCTTGACCTCAACACAAGTGTAGGTGGTTCTCTCTCAGAAAATGTGTATTGGAAGTGTAGGTATGTTCTGATGGCTCTCTCCACGAATGAAGAGTGGGTGGAGGGGTATATATAGCCTCCACACAAAATCTAACCGTTACACACAATTTGCCAAACTCGGTGGGACCGAATGGTTAAACTCGGTCGGACCGATTCAGCAAACCTAGTGACCGTTAGGATTTTCGGTGGGACTGAGATGCAACTCGGTAGGACCGATATGGTTAGGGTTAGGGCATAACGTAATCTCGGTGTGACCGATTACACAAACTCGGTGGGACCGATTTTGGTAATAAGCTAACCAGATAGTTGGTGAGGCAAACTCGGTGAGACCGATTACACAAACTTGGTGGGACCGATTTTGGTAATAAGCTAACCAGAGGGTTTGCATTGTAATCTCGGTGGTACCGATTGATCAAACTCGGTGAGACCAATTTTGGTAATGGACATACACAGAGAGATTACAATCCCATCTCGGTGAGACCGAGATCCCTATCGATGAAACCGATTTGCTAGGGTTTGTGGCAGTGGCTATGACATATGAAACTCGGTGGCGTCGGATAGATAGAATCGGTGGGGCCGAGTTTGACTTTTGGTTTAGGTCATATGTGGATGTGGGAAGGTAGTTGAGGGTTTTGGAGCATATCACTAAGCACTTTGAGCAAGCAAGCCATTAAGCAACACCTCATCCCCTCTTGATAGTATTGGCTTTTCCTATAGACTCAATGTGATCTTTGATCACTAAAATAGAAAATGTAGAGTCTTGATCTTGAAGCTTGAGCCAATCCTTTGTCCTTAGCATCTTGAAGGGGTTCCACATCCTCTAGTCCATGCCACTCCATTGTTGAACTTATCTGAAATATACTAGGTAAAAGTGTTAGTCCAATAAGAGATATGTTGACATTAATTACCAAAACCACCCAGGGAGCACTTGTGCTTTCAATCTCCCGCTTTTTGGTAATTGATGACAACATACATCAAAGCTTTAGATAAAGATATAGAGAATAGCATGTAAAGCTTTGGAAAGACATGTAACATGCATAGGCTCCCCCTACATGTATGCAATCATGTGGATATTGAATATAGGAGCATGTGAATGTGTAAACATGACAGAGTAAGGAATGTGTTACATGTATCTTGGCTATATGCATCAGAGCAAATGATGTGAACGTGAGAAATGTACCTTCATGCTCATGAGTCCTTCTTGCAAACAGTATGTACATCAGTAAGAACTTCTCATTCACATGACTGTGATGCATATACTTACCTTGTGGTCTTGAGTTGGCTTAGGATGGGATGAACATGCGCAAACAAGGTTAAATAACATAGATACACCTACTGACCAGAGCAAACAAGAGAAACCACAAGAGAACCAAGACTGGGATGACACGTAGAGTGAGTACTAAGTACCACATTGGATATAGACATGTCCCCAAAGGTAAAGATATGCAATAAAATTAGAGATTTCCTTCCCTTAGATGTCTTGCTCCCCCTGAATCTGCATGGGATATTGGGAGAAGATAGGGAACAGAAAATTAGAGCAACAAAAAAGGAAACAGCAGAGCTTGAGCTAAAGCAAGCTACCAAACATGTCTTTCCCCTCTTAAAGACATGTGACATCTCTCCTCTTGAACACCAAGCATCTGGGGTCTTTGATGATATTACTTTCTCCTAGTTAAGAAACTCTCTCCCCCTGAGTATTCTCTCTTTCTCCCCATATGGGAAGGATTAAGCTTTGATAAGCTTTGATGTGATCTCTCTCTCCCCCTTTGACATCAATTTCCAAGAAGGGCTCTTCTGGACATGTGATACAAGTGGGTTGGTCCTCGAGTCACAGAGCAAAGCAGCATGTCTAATATGATGCTGGTAGAGGACAAGAATCATTGAGTGGAGCCGGGGCAAACAGAAATTAGGAATAAGTGGCAAGTTGGTTTTCCTGTGGTGGAATCGGTGATTCCGAGTTGTGTGCTTCGGTTGCACCGAAAGATTTCGGTTGGGCCGAAGAGAACAAACTGGTGTGACCAAGTTCATTAGAGTGAAACCACTTGTCACCTCAGCTCACTAGACAAGTAAGATCTCACAAGGATATGCAAGGAATTTAGATTTGCAATGAATTGGATGCAGAAAATGCAGAACAAAAAGGAAAGAAAGGAAACTAAAAGTTCTAGTTGAAGTTTTTTTGAAAGGGGAAACAAATATGCAAATGCAAAAGCACGGAGAAACACTAGAGAACTTCATCTAGAAATGGTCGGTGACAAAGTCACCTATGTTAGAGTATATTGACTTAGGAGTCAAGTGAGAGCACTTGATCATAGGTCATACTCATCATTTAAGCTCAAAATGGGGTTACCATTTTTCGTTTAAGCATCTTGATGTATTCACATCTTGTCGAGTTGCTTTGGATCATGACTTGGAGTAAAGCTTCTCTAAGATGGAATAACATACCTTGGTTGGTGGTGTTGATCTTGATCATGTAGTTGAACTTGTGTGGGTTGCTCAAGGTTGATGTAGTTCATCAAGGGTTGGGAGCACCACTTGGAGTTTGAGTTCATCTACCTACATGGGTTAGCTTTGCAAGGAAGAGCACTTGTGTATCCAACATGACAATCATGAGACTCAACATAGAATTTGCTAAAGGATATGTTTGAATGGTTTCGTGCTTCCTTGTCTTCAACCACCATTGTGTAGAGACTTGGTGATGCAGAAATTGCTCAAGATGTGAGTGAGTTGCAATCTCATAGATTTAGATTCAACCAAGTACCTACACGGGTTAGATAACATGCAAGGTACAAATATATCCAAGACATATGAATAGCATCATAAGAGAAATATCGAGGATTAGTCATAGGCTCATGCCCCGCATCTATCAAATGGAGTTCCTACTCCAAGTTTGAAGCGTCAATGATGTTCAATTCACCTCTCAACCTGCAAAACACTTTCTCATCAAGTGGTTTAGTGAATATATCCGCCAATTGCTTATCGGTGCGAACATGCTTAAGGTTAATGTCCCCTTTTGCAACATGATCTAGAATGAAATGATGACGAACTTCAATATGCTTAGTTCGAGAATGTTGCAAGGGATTGTGAGCAATCTTAATAGCACTTTCATTGTCACATAGCAATGGAACATGTTTCACATATATCCCATAATCTTTAAGAGTTTGGGTCATCCAAAGTAATTGAGCACAATATGAACCAGCGGCAATGTATTCCGCTTCGGCGGTGGATAAGGATACCGAGTTTTGTTTCTTGGAAGACCAAGACACAAGAGATCTACCAAGAAATTGACAAGTACCCAAAGTGGATTTTCTATCAACCTTGTCTCCGGCATAGTCTGAATCGGAGTAGCCAACAAGATCAAAAGAGGACCTCTTAGGATACCAAATGCCAAAATTTGGTGTATGGATTAGGTATCTCACTATCCTTTTCACAGCCTTAAGATGACACTCTTTAGGACCAGCTTGATATCGTGCACACATGCACACACTTAGCATAATATCGGGACGAGAGGCACATAGATATAACAATGAACCAATCATAGAGCGATAAACCTTTTGATCAACCGGTTCACCATCTTTGGTCAAATCAAGATGTCCACTAGTAGGCATGGGTGTAGTCATACCTTTGCATTCTTGCATATTGAACTTCTTGAATAAGTCCTTGGTGTACTTCATTTGAGAGAAAAAGGTACCTTCCTTAGTTTGCTTGATTTGCAAACCGAGAAAGAATTTGAGTTCACTCATCATAGACATCTCAAACTTCTCCGACATTAGCTTTCCAAACTTCTCACTAAAATGAGGGTTAGTTGAACCAAATATGATATCATCAACATAAATTTGGCACACAAATAGTTCTCCATTAACCCTTTTAGTAAAAAGAGTAGAATCAATTTTACCAATTTCAAAGCCTTTTTCAATAAGGAACTTGGTCAAGCATTTATACCATGCTCTAGGAGCTTGTTTAAGACCATAAAGGGCTTTGTGAAGCTTGTAAACATGATTAGGTTTCTTAGGATTGACGAAGCCGGGAGGTTGCTTAACATAGACTTCCTCCTCAATTTTGCCATTTAGAAAAGAACTTTTAATGTCCATTTGGTACAAGTTGATATCATGGTGATTAGCATAAGCAAGTAAGATGCGAATGGACTCAAGTCTAGCAACGAGAGCATATGTCTCACCATAGTCCATACCTTCAACTTGTGTGTAGCCTTGGGCGACGAGACGTGCCTTGTTGCGAACCACTTGTCCATCTTCATCTTGCTTGTTGCGAAACACCCATTTGGTACCAATGATGTTGTGGTTGTTGTCGAGCTTCTCGACCAATGTCCACACTTGATTTCTCTCAAAGTTGTGTAGCTCTTCATGCATAGCGTTTATCCAGTCCGGATCCTCCAATTCTTCTTCAACCTTCATAGGTTCAATACTAGAGATGAATGAGTAATGTTCACAAAAGTTAGCTAAACGAGTTTTAGAGCGAGTGATTCTCCCGGTTTGGATATCATTGTAGATTTGCTCGACGGGATGATCCTTAGCAATTCTTGCTCGGACTCGTGAAAGATTTTGCTTGGGTCGGGGTGGAACATCCTCTTCATCTTGTGCTTCTCCTTGGCCGTCTTCATTGTTGATGTTGTCGTTCTCTTGTCGTGGTGGAGAAGGAGATTGTTGATGTTCATCTTGGTGCACTTCCTCGTTTTCTTCATCTTGGCGTGTCCCACTTGTGGATGCTTCCGTATCAACTCTTGGTTCACCTTGTTGTGAGGTAGAAGCTTCCACTTGGACGGACGAGGTGCTCTCCTTCACTTCCGTTGGACGAATCTTGCCAATGGACAAGTCTTGAATTGCTTCCGAAGGGTCTTTGTCTCCTACATCAATTGGCAATTGCTCTACTTGCGAACCGTTAGATTCATCAAACTTCACATCTACCGTCTCTTCAACCTTTCGGGTGAAATTGTTGTAGACACGGTAAGTGTGAGAGTTTGAGCCATAACCAAGTAGGAAACCTTCATGAGATTTAGGAGCAAATTTAGAACGACGATGCTTATCAAGAATGTAGCACTTTGAGCCGAATACTCGAAAGTATCCAACTTGGGGTTTGTTACCGGTGAGGAGCTCGTATGCCGTCTTGCCGAGTAGCTTGTGAAGATACAAGCGATTTGTTGCATGACAAGCTGTCTCAACCGCTTCCGCCCAAAAGTGCTTTGGTGTTTTCTACTCATCAAGCATCGTTCTTGCCATCTCGATAAGAGTCCAGTTCTTCCTTTCAACAACTCCATTTTATTGAGGTGTGTACGTAGCCGAGAACTCGTGTGAAATCCCTTCTTCGTCAAGAAAGGTGTCCACATTTGCGTTCTTGAACTCCATTCCGTTGTCGCTCCGAACCTTCTTGATCTTCACGTCAAACTGATTTTGGGCCTTCCTAGCGAAGTTTTTGAAGATCTTTTGGTCCTGCGATTTGTCATCAAGAAAGAACACCCACGTAAATCTTGAAAAATCATCAGCTATGACTAGACCAAATGAGTTACCACCGAGACTCTTGTAGGCATTTGGACCAAAGAGATCCATGTGAAGTAGCTCGAGTGGTCTTCTTGTGGTCATGATGTTCTTCGTGCGGTAACTTCCTCAAACTTGTTTCCCTGCTTAACAAGCACTACAAAGTCTATCCTTGTCAAATATGACATCTTTTATTCCAAGGATATGATCACCTTTAATAAGCTTATCAAGATTTCGCATACCAACATGACCTAGTCTTCTATGCCACAACCAGCCTTTAGAAGATTTGGTAATTAAGCAAGTTCTAGGTTGAGCCTTTTTAGTGAAATCAACAATGTAAAGATCTCGTCTACGTATACCGGTAAAGACCATTTTATGATTGTCTCTATGAAACACTTGGCAATCTACTTCAGTGAATAAGACATTGAAACCGAAATCCACAAGTCTAGAAACTGAAAGTAAATTGTATCCAAGGGATTCAACGAGCATGACATTTTGTATGGAGCTATCATGTGAGATGGCCACCTTACCAAGGCCAACCACCTTACCCTTTGAATTATCACCAAAAGTGACATATTTTCGTGGGCCGTTGTTTTCAGCAAGCTCACAGAACATATCTTTATCTCCGGTCATATGATCAGTACATCCACTATCAAGGACCCATTCCTTTCCTCCAGCCATGTAGCCGCGAAGATTTTCCATAAGACCAAAATGCCTCATTGCATCATCAAGATCATAGTCACTATCATCATCTTCATCATAGTATCCATGTTCAACATCATCTTGTGATTGATCAATTCCTAGAGAGGGCAATTCATTAGATAAATGATCATTTCTATAGTTATCTTTATGAATTCTAATAGCTCTGGAAATGATATTGCTAATGATTCCAACATCTCCTTTGGCACTCGTAAGATTAGTAAGCTCAATTAAGCAGTCACCAAATTTTGGATCATTGGAACTCATCTTAATCAAAGCAATAGACTTATGGAGGATTTCATCTAGATCTTTCAAGGAGTAATTTGGAAAGAGTTCCTCAAGAAATTTCCATATGGTGTAGGCACACTTGAGGGTAGGCAAACATCTAATCAAGTTTCTAGGCAAGCCTCTAATGATGAGATTAACAGTTCTAAGATTGCGAATCATGTCAATATCTTCATCTAGGGTAGGGTGCAAAGGATCAACATGAGGTGCACAAGGGCTAGCAATATACTTGTTCAAGTGATATTCATTGAACATCCCAAGCATTTCATTTTTCCACTCATGAAAATACTCTCCATCAAGAATAGGAACTCTATGTCTAAGACTCCCCAAAGTAGACACATCCATCTTCCTCTACTGATGTTTAAACCAAGGCAATGGAGACCAAAGCTTTGATACCAATTGAAAGGATTGAGAAGAGGTGTCTAGAGGGGGGTGATTAGACACTAAGTGACAAAAGTTGCAGTTTTTAATATTCTTAAGTTTAAGTGGAGTTTAAGCACAAGTTTAACAAACACAATACATATCAAGCAAGCATGCAATGAGTATATGAGCAGCGTAAAGTAAAGCATGCAACTTGCAAGAATGTAAAGAGAAGGGTTTGGAGTATTCGAACGCAATTGGAGACACGGATGTTTTTGTCGTGGTTCCGATAGGTGGTGCTATCGTACATCCACGTTGATGGAGACTTCAACCCACGGAGGGTAACGGTTGCGCGAGTCCACAGAGGGCTCCACCCACGAAGGGTCCATGAAGAAGCAACCTTGTCTATTCCATCACGGCCGTCGCCCATGAAGGACTTGCCTCACTAGCGGTAGATCTTCACGAAGTAGGCGATCTCCTTGCCCTTACAAACTCCTTGGTTCAACTCCACAATCTTGTTGGAGGCTCCCAAGTGACACCTAGCCAATCTAGGAGACACCACTCTCCAAGAAGTAACAAATGGTGTGTTGATGATGAACTCCTTGCTCTTGTGCTTCAAATGATAGTCTCCCCAACACTCAACTCTCTCTCACAGGATTTGGATTTGGTGGAAAGAAGATTTGAGTGGAAAGCAACTTGGGGAAGGCTAGAGATCAAGATTCATATGGTTGGAATGGAATATCTTGACCTCAACACAAGTGTAGGTGGTTCTCTCTCAGAAAATGTGTATTGGAAGTGTAGGTATGTTCTGATGGCTCTCTCCACGAATGAAGAGTGGGTGGAGGGGTATATATAGCCTCCACACAAAATCTAACCGTTACACACAATTTGCCAAACTCGGTGGGACCGAATGGTTAAACTCGGTCGGACCGATTCAGCAAACCTAGTGACCGTTAGGATTTTCGGTGGGACTGAGATGCAACTCGGTAGGACCGATATGGTTAGGGTTAGGGCATAACGTAATCTCGGTGTGACCGATTACACAAACTTGGTGGGACCAATTTTGGTAATAAGCTAACCAGATAGTTGGTGAGGCAAACTCGGTGAGACCGATTACACAAACTTGGTGGGACCGATTTTGGTAATAAGCTAACCAGAGGGTTTGCATTGTAATCTCGGTAGGTACCGATTGATCAAACTCGGTGAGACCAATTTTGGTAATGGACATACACAGAGAGATTACAATCCCATCTCGGTGAGACCAAGATCCCTATCGTGAAACCGATTTGCTAGGGTTTGTGGCAGTGGCTATGACATCTGAAACTCGGTGGCGCCGGATAGATAGAATCGGTGGGGCCGAGTTTTGACTTTTGGTTTAGGTCATATGTGGATGTGGGAAGGTAGTTGAGGGTTTTGGAGCATATCACTAAGCACTTTGAGCAAGCAAGCCATTAAGCAACACCTCATCCCCTCTTGATAGTATTGGCTTTTCCTATAGACTCAATGTGATCTTGGATCACTAAAATAGAAAATGTAGAGTCTTGATCTTGAAGCTTGAGCCAATCCTTTGTCCTTAGCATCTTGAAGGGGTTCCACATCCTCTAGTCCATGCCACTCCATTATTGATCTTATCTGAAATATACTAGGTAAAAGTGTTAGTCCAACAAGAGATATGTTGACATTAATTACCAAAACCACCCAGGGAGCACTTGTGCTTTCATCCTTCGATACGGAAGGGGGGAGGAAAGAGGGAAGAGGGGGAAGGAAGGGGCAATCCTATTCCCTCTTTTTCCTTTCCTCCTCCCCTTTCCTTCTCCACTTAGGCCCGCCTGCTATGGGGGGCGCACCAGCCCCTTGTGGCCGGTGTGTTCCCTCTCTTGGCCCATAAGGTCCATAACTTTTGCTGGGGGCACCCTAAACACCTTTCGGTGACCCGATAAGTACCCGATACACTCCGGAAGACTTCCGGTGTCCGAATACCATCGTCCTATATACCATCTTTACCTCTTGACCATTTCGAGACTCCTCGTCATGTTCGTGATCTCATCTGGGACTCCAATCAATATTCAGTCACCAAATCGCATAACTCGTATAATACTATATCTTCAATGATTGTTAAGCGTGCGGACCCTACGGTTTCGAGAACTATGTAGACATGACCGAGACACCTCTCCGGTCAATAACCAATAGCATAACCTAGATGCTCATATTGGCTCCTTCATATTCTATGAACATGTTTATGGGTCAAACCATAATGACAACATACGTTATTCCCTTGTCATTGGTATGTTACTTGCCCGAAATTTGATCGTCGATATCTTCATACCTAGTTCAATCTCGTTATTGGCAATTCTCTTTACTCATTCCATAATACATCATCCCGCAACTAACTCATTAGTCACTTTGCTTGCAAGGCTTATTATGGTGTGTATTACCGAGAGGGCCAAGAGGTACCTCTCCGATACTCGGAGTGACAAATCCTAATCTCGATGAATGCCAACCCAACAAACACCTTCAGAGATACCTATGGAGCATCTTTATAATCACCCAGTTACGTTGTGACGTTTGATAGCACACAAGGTATTCCTCCGGTATCCGGGAGTTGCATAATCTTGTAGTCGAAGGAATATGTATTTGACATGAAGAAAGCAATAGCAATAAAACTGAATGATCATTATGCTAAGCTAATGGATGGGTCTTGTCCATCACATCGTTATCCTAATGATGTGATCCCATTATCAAATGTCAACTCATGTCCATGGTTAGGAAACCTTAACCATCTTTGATCAACGAGCTACTCAAGTAGAGGCTCACTAGGGACACAGTGTTTGTCGATTGCTTTAGGTTTCCGGTCAATATAATTCTAGCATGAATAATAAACATTTATCATGAATAATAAAATATAAATAAAAACTTTATTATTGCCTCTAGGGCATATTTCCTTCAAATATATCTCTAGAGGAAGGGTCGAATAAACCTCGTTTCTGGTTGTTGACAAGCTTGGCATCTCTATCCAGTGGTTCGGGCATTAGGCTGCTATACCTTAGGTGAAGGGTTCGAGTCCCACTTTTTGCATGTTATACTGGCAAGTTTTTTTTATAGTTTTTTCTCCTCCATTGGACCGGCGCTTGCACCGCTGACTAGGAGCTCCTAGTTGCTCCCCCTTGACGTTGCTGAAATAACTAATTGAGGAGTACTCATTACAAAGATCACTCCCATCTTCCCAGATTGCGACAAGTGGCGTGCTGCATTGTTGTGGAACGTTGCAGAAAACAAAAAATTTCCTACGTTTTCACCAAGATGCATCTATGAGTTCATCTAGCAACGAGTGATCGAATGCATCTACATACCTTTGTAGATCGTGAGCGGAAGCGTTCAAAGAACGGGGATAAGGGAGTCGTTCTCGTCGTGATCCAAATCACCGGAGATCCTAGCGCCGAACAGACGGCACCTCCGCGTTCAACACACGTACGGTCAGCGTGACGTCTCCTCCTTCTTGATCCAGCAAGGGGGAGGGAGAGGTTGATGAAGATCCAGTAGCACGACGGCGTGGTGGTGGATGCAGCAGTCACCGCAGCAGGGCTTTGCCGAGCTTCTGCGAGAGGGAGAGGTGTAGCAGGGGAGAGGGAGGCGCCAAGGCTTCCGGGTGCGGCTGCCCTCCCTCCCCCCTTTATATAGGCCCCCCTAGGGGGTGCGCCGGCCCTAGGAGATGGGATCTCCTAGGGCGGGCGGCGGCCAAGGGGGTGGAGTGCCCCCCAAGGCAAGTGGAGGCGCCCCCTCCCCTAGGGTTCCCAACCCTAGGCGCATGGGGGGCCCAAGGGGGGGCGCACCAGCCCACTATGGGCTGGTTCCCTCCCCACTTCAGCCCATGGGGGCCTCCGGGATGGGTGGCCCCACCCGGTGGACCCCCGGGACCCTTCCGGTGGTCCCGGTACAATACCATTGACCCCCGAAACTCTCCCGATGGCCGAAACTGCACTTCCTATATATAATTCTTCACCTCCGGACCATTCCGGAACTCCTCGTGACGTCCGGGATCTCATCCGGGACTCCGAACAACTTTCGAGTTACTGCATACTCATATCTCTACAACCCTAGCATCACCGAACCTTAAGTGTGTAGACCCTACGGGTTCGGGAGACATGTAGACATGACCGAGACGACTATCCGGTCAATAACCAACAGCGGGATCTGGATACCCATGTTGGCTCCCTCATGCTCCTCGATGATCTCATCAGATGAACCACGATGTCGAGGATTCAAGCAACTCCATATACAATTCCCTTTGTCAATCGGTACGTTACTTGCCTGAGATTCGATCATCGGTATCCCAATACCTCGTTCAATCTCGTTACCGGCAAGTCACTTTACTCGTACCGTAATGCATGATCCCGTGACCAGACACTTGGTCACTTTGAGCTCATTATGAAGATGCATTACCGAGTGGGCCCAGAGATACCTCTCCGTCATATGGAGTGACAAATCCCAGTCTTGATCCGTGTCAACCCAACAGACACTTTCGGAGATACCCGTAGTATACCTTTATAGTCACCCAATTACGTTGTGACGTTTGGTACACCCAAAGCACTCCTACGGTATCCGGGAGTTACACGATCTCATGGTCTAAGGAAAAGATACTTGACATTGGAAAAACTCTAGCAAACAAACTATACGATCTTGTGCTATGTTTAGGATTGGGTCTTGTCCATCACATCATTCTCCTAATGATGTGATCTCATTATCAATGACATCCAATGTCCATAGTCAGGAAACCATGACTATCTGTTGATCAACGAGCTAGTCAACTAGAGGCTTACTAGGGACATGTTGGTGTCTATGCATTCACACATGTATTACGATTTCCGGATAACACAATTATAGCATGAATAAAAGACAATTATCATGAACAAGGAAATATAATAATAATCCTTTTATTATTGCCTCTAGGGCATATTTCCAATAGTCTCCCACTTGCACTAGAGTCAATAATCTAGTTACATTGTGATGAATCGAACACCCATAAAGTTCTGGTGTTGATCATGTTTTGCCCTAGGGAGAGGTTTAGTCAATGGATCTGCGACATTCAGATCCGTATGTACTTTACAAATATCTATGTCTCCATCTTGAACATTTTCACGAATGGAGTTGAAGCGACGCTTGATGTGCCTGGTCTTCTTATGAAACCTGGGCTCCTTGGCAAGTGCAATAGCTCCAGTGTTGTCACAAAAGAGTTTGATCGGCCCCGACGCATTGGGTATGACTCCTAGGTCGGTGATGAACTCCTTCACCCAAATTGCTTCATGCGCTGCCTCCGAGGCTGCCATGTACTCCGCTTCACATGTAGATCCCGCCACGACGCTCTGCTTACAGCTGCACCAGCTTACTGCTCCACCATTCAACATATACACGTATCCAGTTTGTGACTTAGAGTCATCCAGATCTGTGTCGAAGCTAGCGTCGACGTAACCCTTTACGACGAGCTCTTCGTCACCTCCATAAACGAGAAACATGTCCTTAGTCCTTTTTAGATACTTCGGGATATTCTTGACCGCTGTCCAGTGTTCCTTGCCGGGATTACTTTGGTACCTTCCTACCAAACTTACGGCAAGGTTTACATCAGGCCTGGTACACAGCATGGCATACATAATAGACCCTATGGCTGAGGCATAGGGGATGACACTCATCTCTTCTATATCTTCTGCCGTGGTCGGACATTGAGCTGAGCTCAATTTCACACCTTGCAACACAGGCAAGAACCCCTTCTTAGACTGATCCATATTGAACTTCTTCAATATCTTATCAAGGTATGTGCTTTGTGAAAGACCTATGAGGCGTCTTGATCTATCTCTATAGATCTTGATGCCTAATATATAAGCAGCTTCTCCAAGGTCCTTCATTGAAAAACTTTTATTCAAGTAGGCCTTAATGCTGTCCAAAAGTTCTATATCATTTCCCATCAAAAGTATGTCATCTACATATAATATGAGAAATGCTATAGAGCTCCCACTCACTTTCTTGTAAACGCAGGCTTCTCCATAAGGCTGCATAAACCCAAACACTTTGATCATCTCATCAAAGCGAATGTTCCAACTCCGAGATGCTTGCACCAGCCCATAAATCGAGTGTTGGAGCTTGCACACCTTGTCAGCATTCTTAGGATCGACAAAACCTTCCGGCTGCATCATATACAATTCTTCCTTAAGGAAACCATTAAGGAATGCCGTTTTGATGTCCATTTGCCATATCTCATAATCATAGAATGCGGCAATTTCTAACATGATTCGGACGGACTTCAGCTTCGCTACGGGTGAGAAAGTCTCATCGTTGTCAACCCCTTGAACTTGTCGATAACCCTTAGTGACAAGCCGAGCTTTATAGATGGTCACATTACCATCCGCTCTGTCTTCTTCTTAAAGATCCATTTATTTTCTATGGCTCGCTGCTCAACGGGCAAGTCAGTCAAAGTCCATACTTCGTTTTCATACATGGATCCTATCTCGGATTTCATGGCTTCCAGCCATTTGTCGGAATCCAGGCCCGCCATCGCTTCTTCATAGTTCGAAGGTTCACCATTGTCTAACAACATGATTTCCAAGACAGGGTTGCCATACCACTCTGGTGCGGAACGTGTCCTTGTGGACCTACGAAGTTCAGTAGCAACTTGATCTGAAGTTTCATGATCATCATCATTAACTTCCTCTCTAGTCGGTGCAGGCACCTTAGGAACATTTTCTTGAGTTGCGCCACTTTCCGGTTCAAGAGGTAATACTTCATCAAGTTCTACTTTCCTCCCACTTACTTCTTTCGAGAGAAACTCTTTCTCTAGAAAGGATCCATTCTTGGCAACAAATATCTTGCCTTCGGATCTGAGGTAGAAGGTATACCCAATAGTTTCTTTAGGGTATCCTATGAAGACGCATTTTTCCGACTTGGGTTCGAGCTTTTCAGGTTGAAGTTTCTTGACATAAGCATCGCATCCCCAAACTTTTAGAAACGACAGCTTAGGTTTCTTCCCAAACCATAATTCATACGGTGTCATCTCAACGGATTTCGACGGAGCCCTATTTAAAGTGAATGCGGCAGTCTCTGAAGCATAGCCCCAAAATGATAGCGGTACATCGGTAAGAGACATCATAGATTGCACCATATCTAATAGAGTGCGATTACGACGTTCGGACACACCATTACGCTGAGGTGTTCCAGGCGGCGTGAGTTGTGAAACTATTCCACATTTTCTTAAGTGTGTGCCAAATTTGTGACTCAAATACTCTCCCCCACGATCTGATTGCAAGAACTTGATTTTCCTGTCACGTTGATTCTCAACCTCACTCTGAAATTCCTTGAACTTTTCAAAGGTCTCAGACTTGTGTTTCATTAAATAGACATACCCATATCTACTCAAGTCATCAGTGAGGGTGAGAACATAACGATAGCCACCGCGAGCCTCAACACTCATTGGACCGCACACATCAGTATGTATGATTTCCAATAAGTTGGTTGCTCGCTCCATTGTTCCTAAGAACGGAGTCTTGGTCATTTTACCCATGAGGCATGGTTCGCACGTGTCAAATGATTCGTAATCAAGAGACTCTAAAAGTCCATCTGCATGGAGCTTCTTCATGCGTTTGACACCTATGTGACCAAGGCGGCAGTGCCACAAGTATGTGGGACTATCATTATCAACCCTACATCTTTTGGTATTCACACTATGAATATGTGTAGCATTACGCTCGAGATTCATTAAGAATAAACCATTCACCATCGGAGCATGACCATAAAACATATCTCTCATATAAATAGAACAACCATTATTCTCGGATTTAAATGAGTAGCCATCTCGTATTAAACGAGATCCTGATACAATGTTCATGCTCAAAGCTGGGACTAAATAACAATTATTGAGGTTTAAAACTAATCCCATAGGTAAATGTAGAGGTAGCATGCCGACGGCGATCACATCGACCTTGGAACCATTCCCGACGCGCGATCGTCACCTCGTCCTTCGCGAGTCTCCGCTTATTCCGCAGTTCCTGCTTTGAGTTACAAATGTGAGAAACCGCACCGGTATCAAATACCCAGGAGCTACTACGAGTACTGGTAAGGTACACATCAATTACATGTATATCACATATACCTTTTGTGATGCCGGCCTTCTTGTCCGCTAAGTATTTGGGGCAGTTCCGCTTCCAGTGACCACTTCCCTTGCAATAAAAACACTCAGTCTTGGGCTTGGGTCCATTCATTGGCTTCTTCCCGGCAGCTTGCTTACCGGGTGCGGCAACTCCCTTGCCGTCCTTCTTGAAGTTCTTCTTACCCTTGCCTTTCTTGAACATAGTGGTTTTATTCACCATCAACACTTGATGTTCCTTTTTTGACTTCTACCTCTGCTGATTTCAGCATTGCAAATACTTCAGGAATGGTCTTTTCCATCCCCTGCATATTGAAGTTCATCAAAAAGCTCTTGTAGCTCGGTGGAAGCGACTGAAGGATTCTGTCAATGACCGCGTCATCCGGGAGATTAACTGCCAGCTGAGTCAAGCGGTTATGTAACCCAGACATAGTGAGTATGTGCTCACTGACAGAACTGTTTTCCTCCATCTTACAGCTGAAGAACTTGTCGGAGACTTCATATCTCTCGACCCGGGCATGAGCTTGAAAAACCATTTTCAGCTCTTCGAACATCTCATATGCTCCGTGTCTCTCAAAACGCTTTTGGAGCCCCGGTTCTAAGCTGTAAAGCATGCCGCACTGAACGAGGGAGTAATCATCAGCACGTGTCTGCCAAGCGTTCATAACGTCTTGTTCTGCAGGGAGAGCAGGTGCTTCACCTAGCGGTGCTTGTAGGACATAATCTTTCTCGGCAGCTATGAGGATGATCCTCAGGTTCCGGACCCAGTCCGTATAGTTGCTGCCATCGTCTTTCAGCTTGGTTTTCTCTAGGAATGCGTTGAAGTTGAGGACAACGTTGGCCATTTGATCTACAATACATGTTGTAAAGATTTTAGACTAAGTTCATGATAATTAAGTTCATCTAATCAAATTATTCAATGAACTCCCACTCAGATAGACATCCCTCCAGTCATCTAAGTATAACATGATCCGAGTTAACTAGGCCGTGTCCGATCATCACGTGAGACGGACTAGTCAACATCGGTGAACATCTTCATGTTGATCGTATCTTCTATACGACTCATGCTCGACCTTTTAGTCTTCTGTGTTCCAAGGCCATGTCTGTACATGCTAGGCTCGTCAAGTCAACCTAAGTGTTTGCATGTGTAAATCTATCTTACACCCGTTGTATGTGAACGTTGGAATCTATCACACCCGATCATCACATGGTGCTTCGAAACAACGAACTGTCGCAACGGCGCACAGTTAGGGGAAACACTTTCTTGAAATTATTATGAGGGATCATATTATTTACTACCATCATTATAAGTAAACAAGATGCAAAAACATGATAAACATCTCATGCAATCAAATAATAGTGACATGATATAGCCAATATCATATAGCTCCTGTGATCTCCATCTTGGGGCTCCATGATCATCTTGTCACCGGCATGACACCATGATCTCCATCATCATGATCTCCATCATCGTGTCTCCATGAAGTTGCTCGCCAACTATTACTTCTACTACTATGGCTAACATGTTTAGCAATAAAGTAAAGTAATTTACATGGCGTTTTTCAATGACACGCAGGTCATACAAAAAATAAAGACAACTCCTATGGCTCCTGTCGGTTGTCATACTCATCGACATGCAAGTCATGATTCCTATTACAAAAACATGACCTCATACATTACATATATCATTCATCATTCATCACAACTTTGGCCATATCACATCACAAAACACTTGCTGCAAAAACAAGTTAGACGTCCTCTAATTGTTGTTGCAAGTTTTACGTGGCTGCAAGAGGGTTCTAGCAAGAACGTTTTCTTACCTACGTTAAAGCCACAACGTGATTTGTCAACTTCTATTTACCCTTCATAAGGACCCTTTTCGTCGAATCCGCTCCAACTAAAGTGGGAGAGGCAGACACCCGCCAGCCACCTTATGCAACTAGTGCATGTCAGTCGGTGGAACCGGTCTCACGTAAGCGTACGTGTAAGGTTGGTCCGGGCCGCTTCATCCCACAATACCGCTGAAGCAAAATAAGACTAGTAGCGGCAAGAAAGTTGAAAACATCTACGCCCACAACAAATTGTGTTCTACTCGTGCAAAGAGAACTATGCATAGACCTAGCTCATGATGCCACTGTTGGGGAACGTTGCAGAAAACAAAAATTTTCCTACGTTTTCACCAAGATCCATCTATGAGTTCATCTGGCAATGAGTGATCGGATGCATCTACATACCTTTGTAGATCGCGAGCGGAAGCGTTCAAAGAACGGGGATGAGGGAGTCGTACTCGTCGTGATCCAAATCACCGGAGATCCTAGCACCGAACGGACGGCATCTCCGCGTTCAACACACGTACGGTCAGCGTGACGTCTCCTCCTTCTTGATCCAGCAAGGGGGAAGGAGAGGTTGATGAAGATCCAGCAGCATGACGGCGTGGTGGTGGATGCAGCAGTCACCGCAGTAGGGCTTCGCCGAGCTTCTCCGGGAGGGAGAGGTGTAGCAGGGGAGAGGGAGGCGCCAAGGCTTCCGGGTGTGGTTGCCCTCCCTCCCCCCTTTATATAGCCCCCCCTAGGGGTGCGCCGGCCCTAGGAGATGGGATCTCCTAGGGGGGGCGGCGGCCAAGGGGGTGGAGTGCCCCGCAAGGCAAGTGGAGGCACCCCCTCCCCTAGGGTTCCCAACCCTAGGCGCATGGGGGGCCCAAGGGGGGGGGCGCACCAGCCCACTATGGGCTGGTTCCCTCCCCACTTCAACCCATGGGGCCCTCCGGGATGGGTGGCCCCACCCGGTGGACCCCCGGGACCCTTCCGGTGGTCCCGGTACAATACCGTTGACCCCCGAAACTCTCCCGATGGCCGAAACTGCACTTCCTATATATAATTCTTCACATCCGGACCATTCCGGAACTCCTCGTGACGTCCGGGATCTCATCTGGGACTCTGAACAACTTTCGGGTTACTGCATACTCATATCTCTACAACCCTAGCGTCACCGAACCTTAAGTGTGTAGACCCTACGGGTTCGGGAGACATGTAGACATCACCGAGATGACTCTCCGGTCAATAACCAACAGCGGGATCTGGATACCCATGTTGGCTCCACAATGCTCCTCGATGATCTCATCGGATGAACCACGATGTCGAGGATTCAAGCAACCCCGTATACAATTCCCTTTGTCAATCCGTACGTTACTTGCCCGAGATTCGATCGTCGGTATCCCAATACCTCGTTCAATCTCGTTACCGGCAAGTCACTTTACTCGTACCGTAATGCATGATCCCGTGACCAGACACTTGGTCACTTTGAGCTCATTATGATGATGCATTACCGAGTGGGCCCAGAGATACCTCTCCGTCATATGGAGTGACAAATCCCAGTCTTGATCCGTGTCAACCCAACAGACACTTTCGGAGATACCCGTAGTATACCTTTATAGTCACCTAGTTACGTTGTGACGTTTGGTACACCCAAAGCACTCCTACGGTATCCGGGAGTTACACGATCTCATGGTCTAAGGAAAAGATACTTGACATTGGAAAAACTCTAGCAAACGAACTATACGATCTTGTGCTATGTTTAGGATTGGGTCTTGTCCATCACATCATTCTCCTAGTGATGTGATCTCGTTATCAATGACATCCAATGTCCATAGTCAGGAAACCATGACTATCTGTTGATCAACGAGCTAGTCAACTAGAGGCTTACTAGGGACATGTTGGTGTCTATGCATTCACACATGTATTACGATTTCCGGATAACACAATTATAGCATGAATAAAAGCCAATTATCATGAACAAGGAAATATAATAATAATCCTTTTATTATTGCCTCTAGGGCATATTTCCAACATGCATGTGCGTCACTTGTCACAACCAGGGATTTTCCCCTTTCTTGTAGATCCGTTTATTCAAAATGTTTTATCTCTTAAATCGTGCGTCCAAATCTCGAACCGCTTTCACCATTGGATTCCTCGCGTTGAGATCTTCAAAACTAGATACCATATTGATAGGTTTTGACGGACATTTTTTCACGAAAAAACATGGACGAAAAAACCAAACCGGTAACATGGGTTTTTTCCTTTTCGAAAGAGGCGCGCCCGTGCCTCTCGCAGAAAAAAAAGAGAAAACTCGTTTTTTTCGTTTCCGAGGAGGCACGGCCATGCTTCTTGAGAAAGCGCAACCATGCCTCGCGGAAGCAAAACTGTGCCTCTCATGAAAGAAAAAAACACATTTTTTTCATTTCCAAGTGGCACGGCCGTGCCTCTCACGAAATCTCAACCGTGCCTCTCGCGAAAGCAAAACCGTGACTCCCACGAAAGAAAAAAAACAGAAACGCGTTTTTATTGTTTCCAAGGGGCTATTTTTAAAAAAAATAATACATTTTTTAATTTTCATAAACATTACGCTGGATAGAACATTTTCAAAAATAATGCAACATCGGCCTGCTGCTGGCCAATTGGGCCTAGTCAGCCCACAGCATGCCGACTGGCGTCCTATCAGCTTGCTACTGGCCGAATGTGTTTGCTGCTGGCCGAATGACCTATGGTCCACTAGCGCAGATCCAGTCGGCCAACAATTAGCCGATAGGAGCTAATCAGCCATCTGTTGACCTATTAGTACTAATTGGCCACCTGTTGGCCGACTGGTGCATGTCACCCATTTTCTACCCCGTATGTTCCCCGCTTATATCATGGGCCACCATATTTTCCCGCTATTTCCAGCCATATTTTCCCGCTTTGCTCGTTCCCGCCATATTTTCCCGCTTTGCTCATCCCGCCATATTTTCCCGCTCTCTAGTTCCCGCCAGTATCTCCCGCCATATTTTCCCGTTACCGAGTTCCCGCCTTTCTTTGTGTTCTCAGTCTATAAAACACCCTCGGCACTAACGTTAGTAAGCATTGTAGTGTAGTCTCATAGTATCGCCAAGATGTCCGGATATCCTTTTGATCGTAGTTTTCACCCTAGTATGTCCAAATGTCTTCTGGATTTAGCCGCCGATTTCAGGGTAGACAACATATTAGTTTTTTGGGAGAAGCTCATCAGTACTGACACCCTACTGAATGAGCTAGCTCATGCATTAAGTAGGTGTGGGTGGCCTTCCAGGACCTTTGAGGAGATACGGGAAGAACTTCTGAGGTTGCAGGGAAGATGGATGAAGCAACAATCGAAGGGAGAAACATACCTAGAGTTTGCAGCAAAAATACTTTTTTATGGACTGACGACAGTGAGGATGAAGACGATATCTTCATGTTGCTGCTTCCGTATTCTGCATCATCGAAGGGCAAGAGTTCTGCATCGTCAAAGGGCAAAAGTTCTTCATCGTTGAAGGGCAAGAGTTCCGCATCGTCGAAGGCCAAGAGTTCTTCATCGTCAAAGGGCAAGAGTTCTTCATCATCGAAGGGCAAGAGTTCTGCATCGATGTAGGATGACGATGATGACTTCATGTAGTTTTTATGTTGCATGTTGTAAGTTAAGTCATACGTACCATTTAATTTAGATGTAGTTCTATCTAGTTGTTTGTACTGTCTTCTTGTAGGGGCATTATGTTCTATCTAAATATGATGTGGTAGTTCAGATAACAGAGTACTAAAATATAGTAGGCATATGTCGGCGTCCTGGGAATGGGGGTCCCCAGACTTGTCTGCCTGCGGCCCGAGGCATGGCTTAGCCAGCAGGCAGTACGGCCCATCTTCATCAACAAAGCATCCAAGACCCACGCGAGGGTCCAAGCCTCGCGAGGCGGATGACGCAAGACCTCCTCGGGAGTGGCCTAGCCGGGCAGGCTCACGAGGAGCAGAGATATCAAGGCAGGGCAAACCTCACGAGACTCTCGTGACGTGATCCATGACGCACGACACCAGGCGGGCGCCAGCGCGTGCAGCGTCCTTGTTTCCTCTTTGGTGCTAAGGAGGCAAGCGCAAGCGAGGAGTACCGAGGCATCAGGCAAAGGTTGCCATATTGGTGCAATGAGACCAAGACCAGGAGGACGGCAAGACGGAGGTCATCGTGGATCCCAAGACGGCATCACCACAGAGCTTTTCGCTGGCGAAGACCACTTTTGTCAGGATAGCTTGTACTAGTTGTCCCCCTTCGAATTAGCCCGCCATTGTTGGCTCCCTTCCCGCTCGATATTTGGGAAGAGGACCAGGGCCAATATAAATAGGACTAGCCACCACCTTAGTAAGGGGGACGAAAGGGGACGAAAGGGGGACGAAAGATCATTCATAGAGAGGGGATCATTCAGACCACCCACACACACACGAGCTCACCGAGCTCAAGAACACCTCAACCTCAGGAGGCTGTTCTTCCCTTGTACTGTTCATCATTAGCCCTAGAGGCAATCCACCACCACCACACTGGAGTAGGGTATTACACCACAACGGTGGCCCAAACCAGTATAAACCTTGTGTCTTGCGAGTTCGTCGAGTTCATCCGCGAGATCTTAGTGAGCTAGGGCGTAGATCGGTGGAAGGAAAAGACTTCGCGCGCACCCCAGTGTTCGAACCTTAAGGTTTTGCCGGATCCCCACATCCGACATTTGGCGCGCTAGGTAGGGGTGCGCCGTAGCTTCCCTTCCATCAGTTCGTTGCTCCGTCATCTCCATGGCGGACGCACGCCGTGCTCGAGCTGAGCGTCGGGCTGCCCTCACCGCCCGTGTTGCTCAGACGGCTCCCGTCGGCAGGCCACATCACCGTTCTCCGTCCCCCGCTGCCAATGCTGCCACCGGCCCGGCGGGGAACGAGCAGCAAGCGTCCTCGGTGCATCCTTCGGTGCGGCAGGACAGCCGCACTTCCACTCCATCGCTGACCCCTGCCGGTTCTTCGTCTCACGCGCACCGCGCTCCCATGGAGGCACGGGCCGTGCTCCTCACAGTGAACGAGCTCCTGCGCTACCGCCCCATCGACGAGCACTACGAGGAGTGGCTCGAACGCATCGACGAGCTCGTCCGCGCCGTGGGGGGCTCTCCGGCGTCATCCCACTCTCTGCCTCCCCCTCAACCAGCCGCGGGCGACGGGGCTCATGGCGCGCCTCCACCACCTCAGCCCCAAGACATCACCTTGGCACCAAGGCGCGCGGCTCCGCGACGTGATCCGCCGCGCCCGGCGCCCGCGCATGAAGAGAGAAGCTACCAAGAAATTCCGCGGCCACGATAAGCTGCACCTACGCTCCCCGTGCCACCTCGTCAAGACCGTGCACCGCCCGTAGCGGTGCAACGCGGACCCCGTCAAGACCAAGCTCCACCTTCGAAGCGGGGCCCGGCAACCACGGCTGTATCATGCGCCTTCACTCCCGAGCTGTGTAGCGTCGCCTGGCAGGGCAAGTACAAGCCGGATCTGCCTCCTCGCTATGACGGTACCGCCGACCCCGCGGAGTTCCTGCAACTCTATGAGCTGAGCATCAAAGCGGCCAACGGCGACGAAAAGGTCATGGCAAACTGGTTTCACATGGCTCTCAAGGATGGAGCTCGCTCCTGGCTCCGGAATCTACAGCATGGCTCGATCTCCTCCTGGGACAAGATGCGCGACCGCTTCATCGCCAACTTCCAGGGCACTCGCGACCGCCCACCGGCCGCGGGTGACCTACGCCGCATCAGGCAGCAGCCATGAGAGACCCTCCAGAAGTACATCCAGCGCTTCAACACCCGCCGGAAGATCCCCTAGGTCATAGACGAGGCCATCATCTCCGCGTTCTCCGGCGGCGTCCGTGACGTCAAGATGAAGGAAGAGCTCGCCATCCACGAGGAGAGCTGCACATCTCAGGAGCTGTCCAACCTGGCGACCAGGTGCGCAAGAGCTGAGGAGGGGCGCCTCTCTCTCCTTGAGCCGCCAGCCGTGGGCGCGGAGGAGAAGAAGGCCAAGGCCAAGGATGTGAAGCGCAAGGAGGTAGTCGTGCTCGTAGCGGAGCCTGACATCAAGTGGGGCAGATATCAGCCCGAGTCCTCCAAGAACGGCCGACTGTTCTACGCCTTCCACAACCTGAACTGCCACAACACCATCGACTGTCAAGAGCTCAGAGCCATACTTGAAGGACGTTACGGTCGACGCCCCGAGCGCAACGACCGGGGCTACGGCTGTGGAGGAGGACGTGGAGGTGGACGCTGGGACGACCGTGGCCCGCGCCAGGAGTGGCGCGACCGGCCTCGTGAGGACGCTTGGAGGAACCCGCCTCGTGAGGGTCGCCCCCAGGGCAACACGGGTCTTCCCCCGCTGCTGCCACCAAGAAGGAACGACGACCACCACTAGGACGAGGGGGCTGGGGGCTTCCAGGAGCCGCGCGCGATCGCCTGCATCTTGGGTGGCGCCCAGGCCCCAGCCTCTCAGCGCGTCTTCAAGCAGTTTGCTCGCAAGGTGACCGCGGCACTTCCCAAGCTCGAGGCCACGCGCCCGCTCAGGTGGTCCCAATGCGCCATCACTTTCAACTCGGCGGATCAACTCAAGTGCGCAGCCACCGCTGGCACCCTCCCTATGCTATGTTCCCCAGTCATCAGCAATGTGCAGGTCACCAAGACCCTCATTGACGGCGGCGCAGGGCTCAACGTCCTGTCCGTCGACACGTTCGATAACCTCCAAGTGGCATATGAGCAGCTCCAGCCCACCAAGCCTTTCTCAAGAGTGACCAACGGCTCCACCACGCTGATAGGGCAGGTCCGCCTGCCTGTCACCTTCGGCGAGCGCAAGAACTACCGCACCGAGCTCATCGACTTCGACGTCGCGCACATCCTCCTGCCGTACAATGCCATCCTCGGGTATCCAGCCCTGGCCAAGTTCATGGCAGTCACTCATCACGGCTATAACGTTCTCAAGATGCCAGGAAGCGGAGGATTCATCACGGTCCCATGTGAAGAAAGGGATGCGGTGTGCTCCCTCGAGCGCGCCTTTCAAGCTACAGCAATCGATGACCCTGATAGCAGAAATGAAGGCCCTCTGAAGGCCATCCCCAAGGAGAAGAAGTCGTGCCGTGCAGGACCTCAGGAGGATGGCGTCATGAAAGAAGCCACGTCAGGACCAGCGCCCGCTCCAGGGGCGCCTCCCTCAGTCACATAGGAAGGCACGCCCGGCGTCCTCCTCAGGCAAGGCTCGAGGGCTCTCTTCTGGAGGGCCTCAGACCTTTCCAACCTCACGAGGGAGGCGCTTGGGCACCACTTGGAAGCGTGCTTCGCGGCACGTGACCTTTGATACGTCTCCAACGTATCTATAATTTTTGATTGCTCCATGCTATATTATCTACTATTTTGGACTATATTGGGATTTATTTTCCACTTTTATATTATTTTGGGACTGACCTATTAACCGGAGGCCCAACCAAGAATTGCTGTTTTTTGCCTATTTCAGTGTTTCGGATTAACGGAATATCAAACGGAGTCCAAACGGAATAAAATCTTCGGGAACGTGATTTTCTCACCGAACGTGATCCAGGAGACTTGGACCCTGCTCCAAGGAACAAAAGAGGCGGTCACGAGGGTGGGGGCGCCCCCTGCCTCGTGGGCCCCTCGTTGCTCCTCCAGCGTACTTCTTCCTCCTATATATACACACTTACCCCAAACGATCAGAATAGGAGCCAAAAACCTAATTCCACCACCGCAACTTTCTGTATCCACGAGATCCCATCTTGGGGCCTATTCCGGAGCTCCGCCGGAAGAGGGCCGTCATCACGGAGGGCTTCTACATCATCCTAGCCCCTCCGATGAAGTGTGAGTAGTTTACCTCAGACCTTCGGGTCCATAGTTAGTAGCCAGATGGCTTCTTCTCTCTCTTTGAATCTCAATACAAAGTTCTCCCCCTCTCTTGTGGAGATCTATTCGATGTAATCTTCTTTTTGTGGTGTGTTTGTTGAGACTGATGAATTGTGGGTTTATGATCAAGTCTATCTATGAATAATATTTGAATCTTCTCTGAATTCTTTTATGTATGATTGGTTATCTTTGCAAGTCTCTTCGAATTATCCGTTTGGTTTGGCCAACTAGATTGGTAGTTCTTGCCATGGGAGAAGTGCTTAGCTTTGGGTTCGATCTTGCGGTGTCCTTACCTAGTGACAAAAGGGGCAGCAAGGCACGTATTGCATCATTGCCATCGAGGATAACAAGATGGGGTTTATTTCATATTGCATGAATTTATCTCTCTACATCATGTCATCTTGATTAAGGCGTTACTCTATTTTTAACTTAATACTCTAGATGCATGCTGGATAGCGGTCGATGAGTGGAGTAATAGTAGTAGATGCAGAATCGTTTCGATCTACTTGCCACAGACGTGATGCCTATATACATGATCATGCCTAGATATTCTCATAACTATGCTCAATTCTGTCAATTGCTCAACGGTAATTTGTTCACCCACCGTAGAATACTTATGCTCTTGAGAGAAGCCACTAGTGAAACCTATGGCCCCCGGGTCTATTCTCATCATATCAATCTCCATTACTTTAATCTTGCTTTGCTTTTTTACTTTGATTTTACTTTTTACTTTGCATCTTTATACCAAAAATATTATATCTATCAGATCTCACTCTTGTAAGTGACCGTGAAGGGATTGACAACCCCTAATCGCGTTGGTTGCGAGTAGCTATCGTTTTGTGCAGGTACGAGGGACTTGAGCGTGGCCTCCTACTGGATTGATACCTTGGTTCTCAAAAACTGAGGGAAATACTTATGCTACCCTGCTGCATCATCCCTTCCTCTTTGGGGAAAACCAATGCAAGCTCAAGACATAGCAAGAAGGATTTCTGGCGCCGTTGCCGGGGAGTCTACGCAAAAAGTCAACATACCAAGTACCCATCACAATCCCTATCTCTCGCATTACATTATTTGCCATTTGCCTCTCGTTTTCCTCTCCCCCCAATTCACCCTTGCCGTTTTATTCGCCCTCTCTCTCTATCCTCCATCTCTATTTGCCTCTTTTTGCCTGTTGTCCTCCTGTTTGCTCGTGTGTTAGATTGCTTGTTTGTCGTGATGGCTCAAGATACTACCAAATTGTGTGACTTCACCAATACCAATAATAATGATTTCCTTAGCACTCCGATTGCTACTCTTACCGATGCTGAATCTTGTGAAATTAATGCTGCTTTGTTGAATCTTGTTATGAAAGATCAATTCGCCGACCTTCCTAGTGAAGATGCCGCTACTCATCTGAATAGCTTCGTTGATATATGTGATATGCAAAAGAAAAAAGATGTCAATAATGATGTAGTTAAATTGAAGCTATTTCCTTTTTCGCTTAGAGATCGTGCTAAAGCTTGGTTTTCGTCTTTGCCTAAGAATAGTATTGATTCATGGAACAAGTGCAAAGATGCTTTTATCTCTAAGTATTTTCCTCCCGCTAAGATCATCTCTCTTAGAAACAATATTATGAACTTTAAACAACTTGATCATGAACATGTTGCACAAGCTTGTGAGAGAATGAAATTAATGATACGTAATTGCCCTACTCATGGTTTGAATTTGTGGATGATCATACAAAAATTTTATGCCGGATTGAATTTTGCTTCTAGAAATCTTTTAGATTCGTCCACGGGAGGCACTTTTATGGAAATCACTTTAGGAGATGCTACTAAACTCCTAGATAATATTATGGTTAATTATTCTCAATGGCATACTGAAAGATCTTCTAATAAAAAAGTGCATGCGATAGAAGAAATCAACGTTTTGAGTGGAAAGATGGATGAACTTATGAAATTATTTGCTACTAAGAGTGTTTCTTCTGATCCTAATGATATGCCTTTGTCTACTTTGATTGAGAATAACAATGAATCTATGGATGTGAATTTTGTTGGTAGGAATAATTTTGGTAGCAACGCTTATAGAGGGAATTTTAATCCTAGGCCATATCCTAGTAATCCTTCTAATAATTATGGGAATTCCTACAACAACTCTTATGGAAATTATAATAAGATGCCCTCTGAATTTGAGACTAGTGTTAAAGAGTTTATGAATTCACAAAAGAATTTTAATGCTTTGCTTGAGCAGAAATTGCTTAAAGTTGACGATTTGGCTAGGAACGTTGATAGAATTTCTCTTGAGATTGATTCTTTAAAGCTTAGATCTATTCCTCCTAAGCATGATATCAATTAGGCTCTCAAAGCCATGAGAATTTCCATTGATGAGTGCAAGGAAAGAACCGCTAGGATGCGTGCTTCCAAAGATGCCTTTATTAAAGCGTGTTCCTCCAATTCCTATGAAAATCAAGATGAAGATCTAAAAGTTATTGATGTGTCCCCTACTAAATCTTTGTTTTTCAATATGAATCTTGATGAAACCGAATGTGATCTTCCTTTACCTAGAAGGCGTTCTAAAAATTTGGAGTATTTAGATCTTAATGATGAAATTGATGAAAGTGGGATTGAAAGAAATAAAATCTAGATGTTGCTAAACCCACTATATTGGATTTCAAGGAATTTAATTATGAAAGTTGCTCTTTAATTGATTGTATTTCCTTGTTGCAATCTGTGCTAAATTCTCCACATGCTTATAGTCAAAATAAAGCCTTCACCGAACATATTGTTGATGCCTTGATGCAATCTTATGAAGAAAAACATGAGTTGAAAGTTTCTATACCTAGAAAACTCTATGATGAGTGGGAACCAACTATTAAAATTAAAATTAAAAATCATTTGTTTTACGCTTTGTGTGATTTGGGTACTAGTGTTTCTACTATTCCCAAGATTTTGTGTGATTTACTAGATTTCCGTGATTTTGATGATTGCTCTCTAAACTTGCATCTTGCGGATTCCACTATTAAGAAAACTATGGGAAGGATTAATGATGTTCTTATTGTTGCAAATAGGAATTATGTGCCCGTAGATTTCATTGTTCTTGATATAGATTGCAATCCTTCTTGCCCTATTATTCTTGGTAGACGTTTCCTTATAACGGTTGGTGTGATTGTTGATATGAAGGAAGGGAATATTAGATTTCAATTTCCATTAAAAAAAGACGTGTAACACTTTCCTAGAAAGAAAATAAAATTACCATATGAAACTATCATGAGAGCCACTTATGGATTGCCTACCAAAGATGGCAATACCTAGATCTATCCTTGCTTTCATGCCTAGCTAGGGGCGTTAAACGATAGCGCTTGTTGGGAGGCAACCCAATTTTATTTTTATTCCTTGATTTTTGGTCCTGCTTAGTAATAAATAAATTATTTAGCCACTGTTTTGGTTGTGTTTTTGTGTTTAATTAGTGTTTGTGCCAAGTAGAACCGTTGGGAAGACTTGGGGAAAGTCTTGTTGAACTTGCTGTAAAAAACAGAAACTTTAGCGCTCACGAGAACTGCTGACATTTTTATTTGAAGAGTGCTATTTAGTTAATTATTTTTGAAGATGATTAATAGATAAATTCCTCACGTCCATCAATTTATTTTAGAATTTTTGGGGTTCCAGATCTTGCGCTAGCTACAGATTACTACAGACTGTTCTGTTTTTGACAGATTCTGTTTTTCGTGTGTTGTTTGCTTATTTTGATGAATCTATGGCTAGTAAAATAGTTTATAATCCATAGAGAAGTTGGAATACAGTAGGTTTAACACCAATATAGATAATACCTTGAAGTGGTCTTTTGTTTTCTTTCGCTAACGGAGCTCACGAGTTTTCTACTTTGAGTTTTGTGTTGTGAAGTTTTCAAGTTTTGGGTGAATTCTTTTGATGGATCATGGAACAGGGAGTGGCAAGAGCCTAAGCTTGGGGATTCCCATGGCACCCCCAAGATAATCCAAGGAAACCAAAAATTCAAATCTTGGGGATGCCCCGGAAGGCATCCCCTCTTTCGTCCACTTCCATCGGTAATTTACTTGGAGCTATATTTTTATTCACCAACATGATATGTGTTTTGCTTGGAGCGTCTTGTATTATTTGTGTATTTGTGTCTCAGTATGCCACAATCATCCTTGCTGTACACACCTTTTGAGAGAGCCATACATGAATTGAAATTTGATAGAATACTCTATGTGCTTCACTTATATCTTTTGAGCTAAGTAGTTTTGCTCTATGTGCTTCACTTATATCTTTTGAGCTAGATAATTTTGCTCTATGTGCTTCACTTATATCTTTTGAGCATTATAATTTTGCTCTATGTGCTTCACTTCGATCTTTTAGAGCACGGTGGTGGATTAGTTTTAAAGAAACTATTGATCTCTCATGCTTCACTTAAATTATTTTGAGAGTCTCTTAATAGCATGGTAATTTGCTTAATAATAATATGCTTGGTATTCAAGATTTGTGAAACTTTCTTTTGAGTGTGTTGAATACTAAGAAAAGATTGAAGCATGATGATAATATTAAAGTCATGCTAGTTGAGTAGTTGTGAATTTAAAGAATACTTGTGTTAAAGTTTGTGATTCCCGTAGCATGCACGTATGGTGAACCGTTATGTTACGAAGTCGGAGCATGATTTATTTATTGATTGTCTTCCTTATGAGTGGCGGTCGGGGACAAGCGATGGTCTTTTCCTACCAATCTATCCCCCTAGGAGCATGCGCGTAATACTTTGCTTTGATAACTTCTAGATTTTTGCAATAAGTATATGAGTTCTTTATGACTAATGTTGAGTCCATGGATTATACGCACTCTCACCCTTCCACCTTTGCTAGACTCTCTAATACCGCGCACTTTTCGCCGGTATCATACACCTACCATATACCTTCCTCAAAACAGCCACCATACCTACCTATTATGGCATTTCCATAGCCATTCCGAGATATATTGCCATGCAACTTTCCACCATCTAGTTCATCATGACACATTCATAATTGTCATATTTCTTAGCATGATCATGTAGTTGACATAGTATTTGTGGCAAAGCCACCGTTCATAATTTCTTCATACTTGTCACTCTTGATTCATTGCATATCCCGGTACACCGCCGGAGGCATTCATATAGAGTCATACTTTGTTTTAGAATCGAGTTGTAATCATTGAGTTGTAAATAAATAAAAGTGTGATGATCATCATTCAATAGAGCATTGTCCCAAAAAGGCCAAAGAAAAAAAGGCCCAAAAAAAGGGCAATGCTACTATCTTTTTTTCCACACTTGTGCTTCAAAGTAGCACCATGATATAGCGAGTCTCATATATTGTGCTTCAAAGTAGCACCATGTTCTTCATATAGAGAGTCTCATATGTTGTCACTTTCATATACTAGTGGGAATTTTACATTATAGAACTTGGCTTGTATATTCCAATGATGGGCTTACTCAAATTGCCCTAGGTCTTCGTGAGCAAGCAAGTTGGATGCACACCCACTAACTTCTTTTGTTGAGCTTTCATACATTTATAGCTCTAGTGCATCCGTTGCATGGCAATCCCTACTCACTCACATTGATATCTATTGATGGGCATCTCCATAGCCCGTTGATACGCCTAGTTGATGTGAGACTATCTTCTCCTCCTTTTTTGTCTTCTCCACAACCACCATTCTATTCCACCTATAGAGCTATATCCATGCACTACTGGAATCAGCTACTTTTCCATCTGCCAGCTCTTTGTCGTCTGCTAGCAGATGGCAAAGAAGCTCTTTGCCATCAGCTACCCAAAAGCAGACGGCAAAGAACTGGCTGATGGCAAAGACCTTCTTCGCCATCAGCCAGTTCTTTGCCGTCCGCTAGCTGACGGCAAAGATTCTTTGCCGTCGGCTAGCAGACGGCAAAGAGGGAGGGGGCCCCACTGACGAGCTGCTTAAAAAAACTTAACGGGCCCCCTCTTTGCCATCTGCTAGCAGACGGCAAAGAACAAATAAGCGGACGACAAAGGGGGGCGAACGGCAAAGATTTAACATAACGTTAACGGCCGCGCCCCACCCCGCCCCCTCTCTCTCTGTTTCTCTCCCTCACACGCGCGCTTGGTCTTACTTCACCATAAATGAAAGAAGACTTCCATATCCAAGTTTAGCTCAGACGTAGCTGCCTTCTTTTTGGGCGTGAAGCCGCCGCCCCCACCACTCGCCGCCGCCCCGTCGCCCCACCAACCCACCGCCCCACCGGCCCCCCGCCCCGTCGCCACCGCCCCGTCGCCCCGCCGCGCCCCCCCCCCCCGCGCGCCCCCGCCCCCACCGCCCCGGCCGGGCCCGGCCCCATCGCCACTGCCGCCCGGCGCCGCCACCCCAGGCCGCCTCGCCCCCTCCTCCACCGGCCACCTCTTCCACCGGCCCTGCCCCAGGTGAGCTCTCCTCCTCTTTTTTTTTCCTTTTTTCTGTTTTTAGTGTTAGGTTTATGTTTATTTTATATTTAGTTTTAGTTTTAGTTTTAGGTTTAGTTTTAGTTTAGTATCAGGTTTAGGTTTAGATTTAGTTTTTCCTTTTTTTCTATTTTTTTAGTTTTAGGTTTATGTTTAGTTTGGATTTAGTTTTAGTTTTAGATTTAGATTTAGGTTTAGGTTTAGTTTAGTTTTAGGAATGAAGAAGAAGAAAAAAAGAGGAGAGGAGGAGAAGAAGAAGAGGAAAAAGGAAAGGAACAAGAAGAAGAGGAGGAGAAGAAAAAAGAAGAAGAGGAAGAAGAAGAAGAAGAAAAAAGAGGAGAGGAGGAGAAGAAGAAGAGGAAAAAGGAAAGGAGGAGGAGGAGGAAGAAGAAGAAGAAGAAGAAGAAGAAGAAGGAAAAAAAGGAAGAAAAGGAAGAAAAGGAAGAAGAGGAAGAACAAGAAAAGGAAAAAAGAGGGGGGGGGAAACCCGACCCGACCCGGCAGCCCGACCAGGCACCCCGACACGACACCCCAACCCCGAGACCCCGACCCCGACACCCCGATCGACCCTGACCCCGACCCCGACACCCCGACCCCGAGCTTGACGCGACACCCCGACCCCGACACCGACACGGCACCCCGACCCTGACCCGGCACCCCGACCCCGAGACCCCGATCAACCCCGACCCCGACACCCCAACCCCGAGCCTGACCCGACACCCCGACACCGAGCCTGACCCGACACCCCAACCCCGACACGACACCCCGACCCTGAAACAGCACCCCAACCCCGACACGACACCCCGACACCGACACGACACCCCGACCCCCCGACCTCGAAACAGCACCCCGACCCCGACACGGCACCCCGACACCGACACGACACCCCGACCCCCGACACCTCCCGAAAAGGTGTTCTTTGGCCTTCCAGAGGCCGACGGGGTCATATATTTGTGAATTATTAGTTAGGTCATATATTTTTTGATTTTGTTATGAAAAACATCATATATAATTGTGTTGATCAGGTAGTTTTAAAGGTGTAGTTGTTTCATCGCTGCGAGGTTTGGTGTTCGACGACCTCGCCGTGCGTTTGACGAGCTCTACCCCTTCGTTCGTGGGTGAGCACAAATGGCAGGTCCTCCTCCCCCATTAATTATTTGATCTATTTCGATGAAACTTGATAGCTAGCTATATATGTGTCTTGAATCATCAGTATGCGTAACCAATATGTGTCTCCCGTTCGAAAGCATCATAGTTATAAATATGCATGCATTTGCATATTTATAACCTTGATTCTTTCAAATTGTCCAACGCTATCCATGGATAGCCCGAGTATGTGTAGATTGGGTTCGTTTTCCCATATGCTTTGCTCCGGATCCGACGCATAAATTTTGTCAGTGCCTCCCCTGTTGTTCTTCGGGTACACATCCTCTCTGTTTATTGCAGAGACGTGTATCAGGAGAACAGCGGGGAGGTGCTGCCGAAATTTTGCGTCGGATCCGGAGCATAGCATAGGAAAATGAACCCAATCTACACATACACGGGTGGGATTAGGACCTATCATTACCTATTAGAGTGTAGGTTGCATGGACGTAATAAAATTGACAAAGTAGATCAACTGATGAATATATACATAGTGAATTACATATATAATTGTTGTGTGTCCAGTAGCTCTGAAAGTCAAGATGAGTGATCGTGCGTGGATGTATACCGGTCACACTGGTCAGAACAAATGGAGCGCTGAATGGTTCACAAAAACCAAGGGGTTTGTGCAAGCCGCATTTGCAAATGGCCAGAAGAAAACCTGGTGCCCCTGTTTCCGGTGCGGCAATTGGGAAAAGAAGACAAAGGCTGAAATGGGCAAACACCTACAGAAGAGTGGTTTTACGCCCGATTATACGGTGTGGACATTTCATGGTGAGTCTGCCCAATGTGACCGAGCTGAGGTGGATCGTCGTCGCACCGACGAGCATGGTACCGGGATGGAAAACATGGTGCAAGACTATGATGATGCTCAGGATTCGGACGAGGAGATGGAGGAATCTGCAAAGGCCTTCAATGAAATGTTGGAGTCTTCAAAACATCCGTTCCACGAGCACACTGAGCTTTGTCAGTTGGATGCCATCTCACAAGTAATGGCTCTGAAGGCTCAGTTCAACTTGGGCAGAGAATGCTATGATGCAATTATGACAGTATTTGGACGCTTTCTACCTAAATGCCATGTAATGCCTGCAAACCTGTACCAGTCGGACAAAATCCTCCGTGCACTGAAGATGCCCTATGAGAAGATACATGCCTGTGAGAAAGGATGTGCCTTATTTAGGCTTGACTATGCGGACTTGAACTATTATCCCATTTGCAAGTCTTCCAAGTATATTGTGGTAGACAACGATATGGGTGAGAAGACACAGACCAAAATCCCCATTAGTGTTCTTCGGTATATGCCAATCGTACCAAGACTTCAACGTCTTTTCATGGTCGAAGAGACGGCCAGACAGATGACATGGCACAAAACAGGCAAAAGAACCGAACTAGATGCAGATGGGAATCTGATGATGGTACACACATCGGATGGTGTTGCGTGGAAAAAGTTTGATGAATTACATGCTGACAAAGCGGCAGATCCGAGGCATCCTCGAGTCGGCATCAGCGCAGATGGCTTCAGTGTGTTTGGTATGACGGTAGCCCAATACAGTTGTTGGCCCGTATTTGTCTTTCCACTGAATCTCCCCCCCCTGGACAGATTATGCAAAGAAAGAACATTTTCCTGACGTTGATAATTCCAGGGCCCAACTATCCGGGGAAAAATATGAATGTGTACATGCAGCCGCTTAAGGACGAATTGCAAGAAGCCTGGGATAATCGGTTCAAGACATACGACGCCTATAGCAAACGGAACTTCATAATGCGTGTCTGGTACATGTACTCGACGCATGACTTGCCAGCGTATGCGCTATTCGTTGGCTGGTGTGTGCATGGAAGGTTCCCGTGCCCCACATGCAAGGGAGCTCTTGAGTTTTGTTGGCTTCAGGCCAGTCGCAAGTTTTCTTGCTTCTACATGCATAGACAGTTCCTGGATCCTCGCCATAAGTTCAGGAAAGACAAGAAGAACTTCATCAAGGGTAGAGTTGTCAAAAACTCTGCACCACCTGCATTGCCAGGCCAACAGACCCTGGATCAGTTAAACGCTCTCGAGCCAGATCCACAACGTCCAGGGTACTTCAAGGGGTATAATACTAAGCACGCGTGGACTCACAAAACATGCTTATGGGATCTGCCTTACTTCAAAAACCTCCTTTGCCCACACAACATCGACGTGATGCACACTGAGAAGAATATCGCCGAGGCACTTTTTGGTACATTGTTCGGCATAGATGGGAAGTCAAAGGATAATACTAAGCTAGAGTCGATCTGGAGGCGCTATGTGATAGGCCATTACAAAACATGAAAGAACCGAAAGGAAAGCAGAACTGGACGAAGCCAAAGGCATGGTTCAATCTTGGAAGGCCAGCTATGAGGGAAATTATCTTGTGGGTGCAACAGCAGTTGATGTTCGCCGATGGGTATGCAGTGAATCTAAAGAGGGGAGTGAATCTTGATAAAGTAAAGATATTTGGTCTCAAGAGTCATGATTGGCACATATGGATTGAGCGGGTGATGCCGGTGATGTTGCATGGCTTCATACCTGAGGATGAATTGCTAGTACTGGCAGGACTCAGCTATTTCTTCCGTGTTCTTTGTGCGAAAGAACTACCTCCTGGCGTGCTAGAAGAAATGGAAGAGTTGGCGCCGGAGTTGATCTGCAAGTTAGAGAAGATCTTTCCACCAGGCTTCTTTAATCCAATGCAGCATTTGATTTTGCATCTCCCGACCGAGGCAAGATTGGGGGGGGGGCGTGCAAAATCGTTGGTGCTACCCAACTAAGAGGATGCAGAAGACGCTTCAAGAAAAATGTAAAAATAAACGTAGAATTGAAGCATCGATGGCTGAGGCATTCATCACAGAGGAGGCGGAAAACTTCGTAACAACACACTACGAAGCCAAAAATCGTCATTTGCATAATCTGAAGCCTCGATACAATGCTGACGACCCTAAAAAGGGTGGATCCAACCTCAGCCTATTCAAAGGGAATCTCGCACCAGCTAGTGTTTCACATCCAGTATCTTTGGATAACGAAGAATGGCAGACCATTTCGTTGTATATCTTCAACAACCTGATAGAAGTGCGGCCGTACATTGAGTAAGTTCTCGGTACATTGTTTCGCAACTTCTATTTCCTTTGAACTTCTCTTATTCCTGGATATGTCATACAGTCGATATATCTCCATATTCTCATATGGAGCGGAGATCCAAAAGGATTCCATCGAAGAGTATGAGCTTCTCGCAAAGCAAGGAGGCGGCTATCCCGGTTTCATCTCTTGGTTCAAACAAACAGTAATTTTTATTAGACAATTTCATTTAATTCGCTAATTTGTGCGTAATGCAAAAATCCTTTCATATTAAACTTGTAGGCTAATTCAGAGTCTATGGTCGCCGAATTGAGACAAGTCGCTAATGGTTTTGACTATAAGGTCCGTTCATTCGACAAGTACGACATCAACGGGTATCACTTTCGTACCTATGGCAAAGAGCTATCTATGGCCGACCGAAAGTCTACAAATTGTTGTGTAACTGCTATCGGCGAAGGAGGTACCGAGTATTATGGGAGAGTTGAAGCAATTTATGAACTTCTGTTCTATGGTGAAAACCCACCGAATGTCGTAGTCTTCAAATGTTATTGGTTTCAGCCGAAGGAGACTAGAAGGACTCATGAACATATAGGGCTAGTTGAAATCAACCAAAGCACCCATTTAGATGTTCCTGATGTCTATATTACGGCTCAACAGGCGACCCAAGTATTCTATCTACCGTGGGCCTGCCAAACTAATCCAAATCTGAAAGGTTGGGATGTCGTTTATGAAGTGCCGCCGCGTGCTAGACTTTCTCCCCCAAAGGAAGAGGATTATGAACCTCACATTAACCCAGACACATATGAAGGAGAATTCTTCCAAGAGACATGTCTTTCCAAAAATCGTTTCAAGAACCGCTATACTTCACCCCAAAACATTGAAGTAGACAGCGACAATGAATCCCGCATCACCCCAGAGGAGGAACAAGAAGAGCCGGAACAAGAAGAGGTTACTGCTGCGGATGACCTGTCAATGCTTGAGCGATTACGTCAAGGTGGCCTTGCACATGTTGATGCCAATGAACCCTATGAGCCCATCATTGATTATAGTGATGATGATGATTATGCATTTATTGATGATGCTGATCGAGATTATTAGTAGTGTCAGGTATTCAATTTTTTTATGTTGTACTTGATGATGATACACTTAAGTGATATACATATTATTATTCATGTCGGTACTTTTTTTATGTTGTACTAATTTCATTTATTCTTTGTCATGGCAGGTGTTGAAAGATGGTGGGCGCTGGTCGGGAACGCGCCGAGGCCCCTTCTTCATCGGCGCGTGGTGCGAGGTCTTCCATTCCACACGCACCTCTCCGCCGAGCGTTGCTGGACAGTATGGTGACACCGCCGGGCCCTTCTTCATCGACCGCGGTGCCCAGCAGGGGACGAGGTAAGAAGAAGAGAGGAGGTGGAGCACGTGGTCGCGGGAGAGGAGGTAGGGTGACTCTTACGGCGCCTTCCTCGCCGCCGCCCCCAGCTGTTTCACCCGAGCACGTGACTGCTAGGGTGGACTCGTCTGAGGAGGAGGCTGCACGGACTCCGGTCCACAAGCCTCTGGTCCACGGGTCTTCGGCCCATGAGCCTCGGGTCGACGGGCCTTTGGCCCATGAGACTTGGGCCCACGAGACCCCGGAGGAGCACACGTCTGGATGGGGTAACTGGTCGGGTCAGCCTGAGGAGCCGAGTGGCCATGCTGATGATGGCAGGGAGCCGAGTGGCCATGCTGATGATGGCGGGGAGCCGACTGATTTTGAGGAGGAGGGGGAGGAGGGGGCAACGTCTACCAGCGTGGTGCTACACGGCTCCTGTCCGTGCCGACGACCCGCGAGCAGAGGTGGTTGATTTTCCCTGATGGGGAGAGGTAAGTGCATTTAATCTTTTTTTACCTTCTGCATTCACGTTTCATCAAATAACTGATGTGTTGGCCTTGTCATGCTGCAGGGATTGGGACCACCATGAAAGTGTCCGCTGGCCCAACTCTGTCCTTGGAGTTCTGATTCGGCAAAACTTCCCAGGGTTTGTCACGTTGCCTGGTGAGGGTCGGCTTCCAGAGGTTGGATTGACTTGGGAGCACTACTTGGCTGCCCCGGCCCCGCTGGGTGAGATTATCGACGGTGTCTTGTGCATGACGAGGGCAGACGTGGTGATCAGAAAGTTCTGGGTAATTGCTCCTTTACACAATTAAAAATCTTCAACTAGCTAGTTATTAATTGTACTAATCAATATTGTCTCATTTGATTGCAGACATTCTACAGGTGTGAGGAGGGATACGAGGAGGAGGCGGCAGATGTTATCCACAAGGAGTGCAAGCGCCTACTTCAGAACTTACGGCATGAGGTTCGAGTGCAGGCTGTTCAAGACTACTACGCCGGGCGTGGTATCAAGAAGCCCAAGCAGGAGTGCTGCGATAAGTTCTTAAGTAAGGAGCAGTACATGAAGGTAATTCTTAAGGCCTTGTACTTACTTCCTTCATTTAGTAATTCATAGCCGTAGCGCTCAAGTTTCTATTTGCAAACTTAGGCCCCTCCGAGATGGTGTGCGGATCGGATGGATTGTTGGGAGGTGTTGGTCAATGCGTGGTGCTCAAAAGAATGGCTGGCCACCCACAAAGAGGCCAAGGACAAACGTGCCCAAATGGAAGGTGTGCCACACCACCAAGGCAGCTCCAACTTATTTCAGTACGGGCGGAACTGGGTATGTGGTTTGCTTCATGATTCATGCAATTCATGCAATTCATTCATCATGCTAGCTTTAGCCCTTTAATTACTAATTTACTTTGTTTCTCTCTTTCAGGCACGCTACAATAAGGCGGATAAGGTGCCAGAGGTGTACGACCTGTATGCCATGGCCCACACTAGCCCTTACAAGAAAGTCAAGGCATTCTCTGCGTCTGACCTTGATGATCCAAAGAACTTCACCAACATCTCCGCCCACGACAAGCTCGTGCAATATAGAGATCAGGGGAAGGCGAGGAAAGGGGAGGACTTTAACCTGAGCCAGGGTCCCATTGATACAGAGCTGCTGATGATATCTGGTGGCGGGAGGTCCCATGGCTCCATAGCCATGGGAGATGGACTTATCCGTTGTCCTAGCACTCTCCCGGAGATCAAGGCGCGCCAGTCGAGCTCCGCTCCTGAGATAAGGCCTCGTGAATGGCCAGTCCAACTCGCCTTCAAGGTTAGTTATACGTACTCAGCTATCTTTCTCCATTACATTGTGTGCGCTTCCATCAATGATTACAAATGGTCATGTGAGTGGTGTTGCAGGCTGCTATACAGAGTGAGAGAGATAGAACGGAGAAACTTCTAGCGGAGGCGGCGGAGAGGCAGCGGGAGTTGGAGGAGAGGACGACAAAGATGTTGGAGGAGGAGAGGGCACGGAATGACATGCAGGCAAGGGCCATGTACGAGCTCCTTGTGGTAAGTTTCTTCTGCAGATTACTTGCTAGTCTTAACATTCGAGTCTCATTACTAACTAGTATTACTCTGTTGTGAAAACCAAATGTGCAATCTGTGTGCGAGAAGTCCGGTCAGACCGCTCCGCTGATGCCAGTGATTGCTCCTGGGAGCACGGTGAGTTTAATTTGAATGGACATTACTTGCTAGTCTTAACATTTGAGTGTCATAATGCTAAGGAGACATTGGAAATGATCTTTGGTGCAGCTTAACTCCAGAAACGCATCGCACGATCCTTCTCCAGCTACCGGCGCGAGCCAGCCCGCTCCTACACCTCCGTGATCACGGTAAGTTTCTCTAGTGTTTTGCATAACAAATGCATAAAGACCTAGACTTAGCTTTATTTCCTCCAATATGCTTACCGTAATGACCTAGAGTTAGCTTCTTTTCCTCCAAAATGACTTAATAAGCTTACTGACCTCATAAACCATCCATTTTACCTAAGATAGCTCTAAAACGATATGTACTTAGCTTACTTATGTCAAAAATTGCATAATTAGCTTAGTTAGCTCATAAACGATCCATTTTACCTAAGTTAGCTCTAAAATGACTCATTTTACCTTAGTTAGCTTACAAGTGATCCCATTTATCCAAGTTAGCTCTAAAATGACCCATTTTATGTAGATTAGCTCCTAAATGATCCATTTTACCTACGTTAGCTTTAAAATGACCCATTTCACCTAGGTTAGCTCCAAAATGACCCATTTCACCTAAGTTAGCTCAAAAACAATCCATTTTACATTAGTTAGCTCAAAAACGTGGCATTTCACCTTAGTTAGCTCATAAACGACCCATTTCAACTAAGTTAGCTCCAAAATGATCAATTTCACCTAGGTTAGCTCCAAAATGATCAATTTCACCTAGGTTAGCTCATAAATGACCCATTTCACCTAACTTAGCTCCAAAATGATCCATTTCACCTAGGATAGCTCATAAACTACCCATTTCACCTAGGTTAGCTCATAAACGATACATTTCACCTAAGTTAGCTAATAAATGGCATATACTTCTTCTTCTAGTCTTCTTCTTCTATTCTTCTTCTTCTAGTCTTATTCTTCTTCTAGTCTTCTTTTTCTAACTTTCTTATTTGTCATTTTGCAGGTTTCATTCACTTCACGGAAGCCAGCTTCCTATGATGGATTGCTTGTTTTTTCCTTTGATGCACTTCTTGTATTCTGCTCGCTTGCTATGATGAAACTAGATTGCTATGATGAAACTTTGCATATTGTAATATGTATGGATCGATGGAACTATGTGCAACCTACTATGTATGTATGGATGGATATTTATTATGTTGGATATATATGTGCTGGATATTTGTGTGATGGATATATATGTGCTGTGATATATTTGCTGTGATAATTGTTGGATATAAGAAAAACAGAATAAAAAAGAGGAAGTGCAGGCTCTTTGCCGTCCGCGGCAGACGGCAAAGACCCCTTTGCCGTCGGTGGCAGACGGCAAAGGGGGCACGTGGCGCCCACCTGTGCTTCCTGAGGGATGGGCCATTTGGCAAATTTGCCTACCGTGGCGGATGGCAAAGCTAAGCTGATGGCAAAGACTTTGCCTTTGCCGTCCGCCGGGCAGACGGCAAAACACAGCGGGCGCTGACGTATTGCTGACATCAATTGGCGGACGGCAAAGAGGCGCTCAAATTTGTCGTCCGCTGGCGGACGGCAAAGGCCGCCGTTAGCCGCCTAACGGACTAACGTCTAGTATTTTGCCGTCCCTCCTCTTTGCCGTCCGCCGCTGTAGGCAAAGGGCTCTTTGCCGTCCGCCATAAAAAGAAGACGGCAAAGGACCTGTTTGCCGACCCTGTCTTTGCCGTCACTGTTTGCCGTCCGCAGCTGACGGCAAAGCTCTTTGTCGTCAGCCGTCCGTGCCTTTGTCGTCCGCCATGGCAGACGGCAAAGTACTGGATTCCTGTAGTGATGGCTCACGCTCATGTATTGCGTGAAGATTGAAAAAGTTTTGAAAAAGTTAGAGTATGAAACAATTGCTTGTCTTGTCATCGGGGTTGTGCATGATTAAAATACTTTGTGTGGTGAAGATGGAGCATAGACGGACTATATGATTTTATAGGGATAACTTTCTATGGGCATGTTATTTTGAAAAGACATAATTGCTTTGTTAGTATGCTTGAAGTATTATTATTTTTATGTCAATTTAAACTTTTGTCTTGAATCTTTCTAATCTGAATATTCATACCACAATTAAGAAGATTTGCATTGAAATTATGCCAAGTAGCACTCCGCATCAAAAATTCTCTTTTTATCATTTACCTACTCGAGGACGAGCAGGAATTAAGCTTGGGGATGCCTGATACGTCTCCAACGTATCTATAATTTTTGATTGCTCCATGCTATATTATCTACTGTTTTGGACTAGATTGGGCTTTATTTTCCACTTTTATATTATTTTTGGGCCTAACCTATTAACCGGAGGTCTAGCCCAGAATTGTTGTTTTTTTGCCTATTTCAGTGTTTTGGATAAACGGAATATCAAACGGAGTCCAAACAGAATAAAATCTTCGGGAACGTGATTTTCTCACCGAACGTGATCCAGGAGACTTGGACCCTGCTCCAAGGAACAAAAGAGGTGGTCACGAGGGTGGGGGCGCCCCCCTAGGGCGTGCCCCCTGCCTCGTGGGCCCCTCGTTGCTCCTCTGGCGTACTTCTTCCTCCTATATATACCCACGTACCCCCAAACGATCAGAACAGGAGCCAAAAACCTAATTCCACTACCGCAACTTTCTGTATCCACGAGATCCCATCTTGGGGCCTGTTCCAGAGCTCCGCCGAAAGAGGGCCGTCATCACGGAGGGCTTCTACATCATCCTAGCCCCTCCGATGAAGTGTGAGTTGTTTACCTCAGACCTTCGGGTCCATAGTTAGTAGCTAGATGGCTTCTTCTCTCTCTTTGAATCTCAATACAAAGTTCCCCCCTCTCTTGTGGAGATCTATTCGATGTAATCTTCTTTTTGCGGTGTGTTTGTTGAGACCGATGAATTGAGGGTTTATGATCAAGTCTATCTATGAATAATATTTGAATCTTCCCTGAATTCTTTTATGTATGATTGGTTATCTTTGCAAGTCTCTTCGAATTATCCGTTTGGTTTGGCCAACTAGATTGGTAGTTCTTGCCATGGGAGAAGTGCTTAGCTTTGGTTTCGATCTTGCGGTGTCCTTACCCAGTGACAGAAGGGGCAGCAAGGCATGTATTGCATTGTTACCATCGAGGATAACAAGATGGGGTTTATTTCATATTGCATGAATTTATCTCTCTACATCATGTCATCTTGCTTAAGGCGTTACTCTGTTTTTAACTTAATACTCTATATGCATGCTGGATAGCGGGCGATGAGTGGAGTAATAGTAGTAGATGCAGAATCGTTTCGATCTACTTGTCACAGAAGTGATGCCTATATACATGATCATGCCTAGATATTCTCATAACTATGCTCAATTCTGTCAATTGCTCAACAGTAATTTGTTCACCCACCGTAGAATACTTATGCTCTTGAGAGAAGCCGCTAGTGAAACCTATGGCCCCCGGGTCTATTCTCATCATATCAATCTCCATTACTTTAATCTTTCTTTGCTTTTTTACTTTGCTTTTACTTTTTACTTTGCATCTTTATACCAAAAATATTATATATATCAGATCTCACTCTCGTAAGTGACCTTGAAGGGATTGACAACCCCTAATCGCGTTGGTTGCAAGTAGCTATCATTTTGTGCAGGTACGGGGGACTTGAGTGTCGCCTCCTACTGGATTGATACCTTGGTTCTCAAAAACTGAGGGAATACTTACGCTACTCTGCTGCATCATCCCTTCCTCTTCGGGGAAAACCAACGCAAGCTCAAGACGTAGTAACCCTCAGGAGATCATAGGGCAAGGAGTTCCCACCAGTCAGGAGTTCATCACCAAGACCATCCAGGAACTGCAAGAAGCAAGAGCCATGTGCGGTGACAGCCGCCCATGGGGCGTAGCTCCGCATCCTAGCGAGGATGCTGGGCTGCGTGTCTGCATCGATGTCCCAGGGCTCAACAGGGCCGCATCTCAGGAGCGTTTATGGCCTTCGTGTGTGGGCTGCTGCGAGGGCCCGCCATGCAGCTACGTTCGTATGCCCTTTGGCTTGCCGAGCGTGGTGTCGGCCTATCAGCGCAACATGCGACGTGTCCAAGCGGCTCAGGAAGCCAGGTACCACGCCGTTCTGGAGGAGATGGAGACGGTCTTCAGGGAACCTCCCGAACCCTTGGAGCCTCCCGAGGCTCAGGGTTCTGGCGGCTCATGAGGAGTCATTTCTTCAATGCACGCCTTCAGCTGCACCAACTCTACTTCGTCTACAGAACCAGGTGACATCTTCCAAGCTCGTTTAGCTGGGAGCGCCCCTCAGGCTGCATTTTCCCAAGCCACGTGGGTCCGTCCCTGCGGCATGTATCCCTTTTGCTTATATCTTTAGCTTACCTTGTTGGGGGTGCCCCTTGGGTTGCATCATCCCCAAGCCGCTTGGGCCGGACCCGGCGGCATGTATCTTCCTGCATTTATCCAAGCTGATTTGCCTTCCCTACTTAACATGCGCACGGTTATCACATGCTCGATTGCTGCCCACCATGGGTCTGTTCGTCCTATGCAATTCACTTGCACGTTAAAAGGGGGGCTCCTGAGCATCATGACTCAGGAGCTCTTACTGGCTCTCCAGTCCTCACCCCCTGGCCTTGACCACGGCATCGTGACTTGGCATACCAGTGGCGGCTGAGCTCGCTCGAGGGCCGGGACCTGAGGACGTAGAGTGCTTGCATCTAACCGCCTTGCAGGGACATACAGTCACCAAGACTCAAGACTAGGTGCAACCCTACATGAGGTAGGGCCTCGTGAGTCCTGCGCTGGCTCACGAGTGCCCAGATACACCTCGCAGCCCTGCCGTGCAAGCCACGTGTCAGCGCGGGGCTGTACACGCCCCGGGGGCTCCTCACGGAGGGGGGGCCCATCCCACGCCCAAGTGGAAGCACCATGCTTCGTGCTGGCTGACGACACTGCTGAGGAGCGGCTACGCCCGTGCACAAGCAGAAGCACTATGCTCCGTGCTGGTGATAAACAACTGAGGGTGGCCCCATGGTCGTACCAACCTCAGGGAGCCCAGAGCTCAACGCCTAGCCTCGCCACAACGCCTCCCCTCAGGAGATCCGCATGAGGGGGCTGGGCACGGGGGCTGCGCTTGGGTCACGCCCAAGCGCACGCCACCCAACCAGCCCCCCCGGACCTGGGCGTCGCGCGCCCCTCCCAAGGCCTCGGCGAGGGCAGGTATGGAAATTGTTTGCACGTCAAGGGGGACTCCTGAGCATCGCGACTCAAGAGCCTAACTGGTCACGTAGCCCCTCACTCCTTGGTCTGTCCTAGTCTTCGGTCGGCCCAATGGCGGTTGAGGTATGCGCGGGGCTAGGCTCTGCCAACGTAGAACATTAATCTATCCTCAAGAACTCCCCTATATGTTGTTTGCGCGTCAAGGGGGACTCTTGAGCATCGCGACTCAAGAGCCTAACTGGTCACGTAGCCCCTCACTCCTTGGTCCGTCCTGGTCTCCGGTCGGCCCAATGGTGGTTGAGGTATGCACGGGGCTGGGCTCTGTCGACACAGAACGCAAAGCAAATAGGAAGGAAATCACCAAATCTCGAAGCAAATATTACAAGCATATTGTTCTCACAACACCAAATGAAAAGTCTAAACGCCTCCACGAGGCCTGATACATGTCCAGGAACAAAACGGGAAGAGTAGCCGCAGGTCACCCCTGGATATCGCCATCGCCTGCGGAAGCTGCTCCCCCATGGGCAATGATGTTCTCACTTTCAGCCGCAGGATCCGCGGCATCGCAACACAGAGGATCGGAGACAAAGCGCAGAACTTCCCTAGAAAAGCCTCCACTTGACCTTCAACAACTGCAACGGCGGCTTCGCAGTGATATTCAGCCACAGGCTCCAACAGCTCATCAAGGAGGGCGTTGGGGTCACGGAAGTACAGATGGCTGAGGACGCGAGTCAGTGCGGCTGAAGACAGGACGTGAGCTTATGCCTCCGCCATGGGACCGAGACCATCGACGACCTCCTCAAGCGCCTTCACCATGAGATGAAGCAGTTGGGCGGGGCCGTCCTCATCGGTGTCCAGCGGACTCTCCAGGCCGTGCTCGTAGAGTGTCTTCAGCGCCTTGCAAGACCTCTTCTCGAGATCGGCGAAGGCCATGTGGTCTTCGGTCAGGACTCGCGCCTTGGCATCCAGATCGGCCTCCCTCATCCCCATCTTCCACTCCAACTCTTCCAACCGGTTGCGCTCGGTGGCCTGCTTCCTCCCCAGCTCCGCCAGCTCAGCACACGGTTCTTGGCGGCTTCCTCCCGGGCCTTCATCCCCTCCTCCTTCGCTTGGCGGCAGTGTACCTCTTCGGCGTGCTTGTCGCGCAGGCTCTGCAACTTGCCCTCCAGCACTTGGCAGCGGTCACCGGCGGCCTTGGCGTCTTTCAGCGCCGCCTCACAATCGGCTGCAGCACTGGTGGCTCCTCGCTTCTCCTTCTTGGAAGCTGCAGCAGCCTGGCTCAGCGCTGCGCGAACCGCTAGGTCGGAGTGAAGCCAGCCAGAGGCTAGCTCTAGGCGCCCAGCCACCAGGCGTGGGTCCGCACTCAGGAGATCCACCTGCAGCCGGGTCATCTCCGAAAGGGCAGGGGTACCCCGGAGGAGGCCGCTCGCACCAAGGCCTCGACACCACCTGCATTGTCGCTTCATCGCGGCGATGGCTCAACCTCTTGTTCGGCGGAAGAGGCCCCGGATCATCGCGGGGAGCCTTTCCTTTCTCTTCAGTAGAGAACTTTCTGATGGGCGCCATTATTGTCAGCAGTGGACCAAGGAGGAAGAAGCAAGCAAGCGAGGAAGAGATCGGCAACGGGGGCTCCGCCCCCTCCCCATTTGTAGTAAGAGAAGGCCAACCGGCGTCTCCCATGATCGCAGGTAATGATGGTTTTCCTTGCATGTCGCAGGGACCTGACAAGTCGAGCAGTTGCCGAGGCAACATGGGGAAGCGGAGACGCCCACGTCCAATCATCCACCACGCGTCAATCGAGGCCGCATGCTTTGGGGGCCCACGGCACTCCGTACTTGGCCCTTGGCTTCGCCGCGAAGGCAAGCCCGAGCGCACTTTGGCCCGGGGGCTACTGTCGGCATCCTGGGAACTGGGGTCCCTAGACTTGCCTGCCTGCGGCCCAAGGCGTTGCTGAGCCAGCAGGCCGTACGGCCCATCTTCATCAACAAGGCATCCAATACCCACGCGAGGGTCCAAGCCTCGCAAGGCGGACGACGCAAGACCTCCTCGGGAGTGGCCTAGCCTGGCAGGCTCACGAGGAGCGGAGATATCAAGGTGGGGCAAACCTCACGAGACCCTCGTGACGTGAGCCATGACGCACGACACCAGGCGGGCGCCACGCGGGCGCCAGCGTGCGCAGCGTCCTTGTTTCCTCTTTGGTGCTAAGGAGGCAAGCGCAGGCGAGGAGTACCGAGGCATCAGGCAAAGGTTGCCATATTGGTGCAACGATACCAAGACCAGGAGGACGGCAAGACGGAGGTCATCGTGGAGCCCAAGATGGTGTCACCACAAAGCTTTTCGCAGGCGAAGACCACTTTTGTCAGGATAGCTTGTACTAGCTGTCCCCCTTCAAATTAGCCCGCCATTGTTGGCTCCCTTCCCGCTCGATATTTGGGAAGAGGACCAGGGCCAATATAAATAGGACTAGCCACCACCTTAGTAAAGGGGGACGAAAGGGGACGACATATCATTCAGAGAGAGGTGATCATTCAGACCACCCACACACACACGAGCTCACTGAGCTCAAGAACACCTCAACCTCAGGAGGTTGTTCTTCCCTTGTACTGGTCATCATTAGCCCTAGAGGCAATCCACCACCACCACACGGGAGTAAGGTATTACACCACAACGGTGGCCCGAACCAGTATAAACCTCGTGTCTTTCTGTGTTGCGAGTTCGTCGAGTTCATCCGCGAGATCTTAGTGAGCTAGGGCATAGATCGGTGGAAGGAAAAGACTTCGCGCGCAACCCAGTGTTCGAACCTTAAGGGTTTGCTGGAACCCCACATCCGACAGCATATGTCTTATACATAAGTACATAGTAATTTATCTCATACATAGAATAGACATAAGTATCATACAGAAATAGATGCTCATGTCTCTATTGATAGATAGAAGAGTCACTAACAACGTCTGCCCTGGCGCGGAGGCAGATCTCGAGGCATCGTCCATCCCAACCTGTTGGGTGCCCTGGTCATACTGTGTATCCCGTGTGGGCCAGGTGGAGGAGTCGAAAACATGTTCATCCACTGGGTGTGCTGCGACATCTGAGCCTGTATGTTGTCCTCGAGATGTTGATCACTCCCCCACGTATCATGTGATGTCGACTGTAGCGCCCCGGATCCCTTGCGCCAGGTGTCTTCCAGTTATTCACCGCCGTGCCATGTCATTTGCTTGCGTGTTGCATCTTGGCATGTCATCATGTGCATTGCATCATCATGTTTTCAAAACTTGCATCCATCAGGGTCTCCCCGTTCCTTCTGTTGTCCGTTCTGAGCCCAGACACACTTGCACGCGCCCGCGGCACCTCCGAAATATTATTTTATAAATGGACGGAAAATGTTTTCGGAATGGGATGAAAGTTGGCGTGCGGTCTTGTTTTAGTGTAGGTAGACCGCCTGCCAAATTTCATCGCATTCAGAGTCCGTTTGATGCCCCAACGGATAAATAGCGGCAATAGTAGCCAATCTATCGTCGGACGTTTCCGGTCTCCGGAAACTGCTGCCGGGTCTCTCTCTCTCTCTTCTCTCCCGCAGCCCTCGATCTCCTACACAGCCCAGCTAGGCCCAGCCTAGACCCCCCTCACTTTCGGAATCATCTGATCATGATCAGAGGGCCCCGAAAGCCCCCCAAACACCCCTAACCCTAGAACCTGCCCTATATAAACCACCTCCCCTTCCATTTTTGGGCAGCTACCTATCCCTCCTAAATTCCGCGCCCCTAAACATCAGCCGCTGCCTCCACCTCGCATTTCGCGCCGGCCAGCCCCTCCTCACCACTTGGCAAGCCGCCAGCGGCCAGCCGCCGCTTCCCACCACTCACGCTGCCACATCACCTCCCTAGCTCTCCCCGCCACCGCAACCCGCGGAAGCCCGCAACCGGACCGCCCCGGACCGGATCTGGGCCCAAGCGCCCCGAGTAGTCGCCCGTGCCCGAGGCTCTCCCGCTCGATCCCGCTGGATCAGGAGAGCGCCGCCTCGCCGCCATCCGTACGCCGCCGCGCCTCCCGCGGGTCTCCACTCCGATGAGCTCCTGCTCAGCCTCACCGGACCACCCCTAGGTCATGCCGCTGTCAACCATCCCCTCTCCTTCTCCATTTCTCTCCTCTCTCTCTCTCTCTCTCTCTCTCTCTCCGGACTCCCCTTCCTCCACTGCTACCTGCAGGAACCACCATCACCGCGGAGCTCGCCCTCGGCCGCGTTCTTCACCCGATCTGGTGAGGATCCACCGGATCTGGAGCAACTCGGCATGTTCCCGGTTTTTCCCGCTCCGATCCGTCGTGGGAGTCCGCAAACCGCCGTCGCCGTTGTGCTCCCCGCCTCTGCATCTCGCTGCGTTGAGCAGTGCTCGACCCAGCCGAGCCCGTTGACCGCGCGCATGGGTCGCATCCTGCGCCAAGGCCCAGCGCGCCCCACCTGCTTCCTGTTCGGCCTCCAAGGCCAGCTCAAGCCGGCCCACTCCTACACAGATTTGGGCTTTTGGCCCATGGTGAGCTGCCCCAGCCCCCCCCCTTGTTTTCCTCGGTTGGGCTTGTCTAGATTCGGCCCAAATCATGTTTTTTCCGCAGATCAATTTAGCTATTATCTAGAGAACATCTGTTTTACAAAAAAACTTGGACATCATGCATTTAATATCTCATGAACCGTGCATCATATTAAAGTGTTTTATATATGAAAAATGCTTAGAATCTTGTCTAGTTTCATAATATCCAACTTTCATGCATGTTTAAAATGATGTTTGCATATAATTTGCCATATTGCCATGTTAAAATGAGTTAATTCATAACTTAATAACCGTAGCTCCAATTTTAATAAACTTTATATGTAAATGGGGTGGAAAAATGCATAGTTTAACATGGTGGTAGTACTCTGCATGTTTAACAACTCTAAAATTATGTTTAGGGCAGAACAGTAGCTAATTTGAAATATGCACATGCGGATTTTCCCGGAATTGTTGTTGTTGTTTCCTACCTCATTTAAACTTTCTTAAATGTTTAGTTTTCATATGCTTCACCTCTTGCCATGTTTAACAACATTTAATATTGTTGGGTACATAAATGACACCAAACTAAATAAAGGAATGTGGTGTTTCGTCAATATGCAGCTCGTTGCATATTGAGCTCCACTTAACTTGCAGTGTTGTTTGTTGCAGTTTGCCATGCCATGCCTCTTTAAACCGGACATGCATCACACTTGGTTGTGCATCATGCCATGTTTATGTGATGGTTGTTTACCATGTTGTTTTCTTCTTTACGGTGTTGCTTTTTCTTGTTAGTTCCGTTATGTCGCGTGTGTGAGGATCTATTCGACTACGTCCGTTTGACTTCTTCATGGACTCGTTCTTCTTCCTTGCAGGATTTCAGGCAAGATGATCATACCCTCGAAATCACTTCTATCTTTGCTTGCTAGTTGTTCATTCTATCGCTATGTCGCGCTACCTACCACTTGTTATATCATGCCTTCCATATTGCCATATCAAGCCTCTAACCCACCTTCCTAGCAAACCGTTGTTTGGCTAAGTTACCGCTTTTTCTCAGCCCCTCTTATAGCGTTGTTAGTTGCAGGTGAAGTTGAAGTTTGTTCCATGTTGGGACCTGGATATGTTGGGATATCACAATATCTCTTATTTTAATTAATGCATCTATATACTTGGTAAAGGGTGGAAGGCTCGGCCATATTCCTGGTGTTTTGTTCCACTCTTGCCGCGTTAGTGTCCGTCATACCGGTGTTATGTTCCTTGATTTTGCATTCCTTATGCGGTTGGGTGTTATGGGAACCCCTTGACAGTTTGCTTTGAATAAAACTCCTCAAGCAAGGCCCAACCTTGGTTTTACATTTGCCTAACAACCTAAGCTTTTTTCCCTTGGGTTTCCGAAGCCCGAGGGTCATCTTTATTTACCCCCCCCCCCCCCCCCCCCCCCCCCCCCCCCCCCCCCCCCCGCCCGGGCCAGTGCTCTTTTCAGTGTTGGTCTAGCCTGGGCGATGTCCAGCGCCCCCTGGGCAACCAGGGTCTTTGCCAACCCGACGTCTGGCCCGTCCGGTGTGCCCTGAGAACGAGATACGTGCAACTCCTATCGGGATTTGTTGGCACATTGGGCGGCTTTGCTGGTCTTGTTTTACCATTATTGAAATGTCTTGTAACCAGGATTCCGAGACTGATCGGGTCTTTCCGGGAGAAGGAACATCCTTCGTTGACCGTGAGAGCCTGTGATGGGCTAGTTGGGACAGCCCTGCAGGGTTTAAACTTTTGAAAGCCATGCCCGCGGTTATGTGGCAGATGGGAATTTGTTAATGTCCAGTTGTAGAGAACTTGACATGTGACTTAATTAAAATGCTTCAACCGCGTGTGTGGCCGTGATGGTCTCTTTTCGCAGAGTCCGGGAAGTGAACGCAGTTCTTGCGTTATGTTTGTTCGTAAGTAGTTACAGGATCACTTCTTGATGACTTCTAGCTTCACGATCATTGTGTTGCTTCTCTTCTCACTCTTATTTTGTGTATGTTAGCCACCATAATTGCTTAGTGCTTGCTGCAACTCCATCTCATTACCCTATCCTACCCATAAGCTTAAATAGTCTTGATCTCGCGGGTGTGAGATTGCTGAGTCCTCATGACTCACGGATACTTCCAAAACAGTTGTCGGTGCTGATGATACCAGTGCAGGTGACACAACCAAGCTCAAGTGGGATCTCGATGAAGATCTTGATCCATGTTATGCGTCTTTTCCGGTTGATCAATAGTGGTGCCCAGTTCGGTCGATCAGGGATCTAGCATTTGGGGTTGTCTTCCTTTATTTTGGTTCCCTAGCCGGACCTTTGATTGTACTCTGGATGATGTATGTTTTACTTGTTATTTGTGTGAAGTGGCGATTGTAAGCCAAACTCTTTATCCCTTTCTTATTCAGTACATGGGATTGTGTGAAGACTACCCCTCTTGCGACAAAACCATCATGCGGTTATCCCTCTAAGTCGTGCCTCGACACGTGGGAGATATAGCCACATCATGGGTGTTACAAGTTGGTAATCAGAGCCATCCCCGACTTAGGAGCCCCCTGCTTGATCGAATCGCTGACGTTGTTGAGTCTAGAAAAAAAAAGTTTTGAGTCTTAGGATTATATATATCGGAGAGTAGGATTCTTTTTACTCCTCAGTCCCTTCGTCGCTCTGGTGAGGCCTCCTGACGTAGAAGTTTTGACTTTCCTCTCCTCAAATTTCATGATTTTTTTTAGGATCACGCGGGTATCTTGGAATCATTCCGATAGTCTTGTGACGAGAACATTATTCTTGGTGCCTCCTGATATTTAGGGGATGTGGCAGTGTCCCGGGGAGTTGAGCTCCGAGGTGTTGTCATCACAATTTTATCGTTGCAGTTCTGGAATACCTGAGTTCGCCGACATCGAAAATCTTTTTTATGCAGTTGTTGGTGAGATAACCTCGACGCCACCCAGTACTGGGGCGGGAGTTCGGGAGTATTGCCATAACTTGTATAACAGATGCTTTTCGAAGGTTGAGGTACACGATTTCCAAAGGTTTCTTGGTTATGTGTTGAAGGATGGATACAGCTAGATGTAGGGATTGTTAGTTTGGGTGAGATATTGTGCTTCCCATGTATCCCGAACACCTGATTGCATAACCAGAAAGTTTCGGGAGTTTATAAGTGGGAATTCAAGTATCTCGTAGGATATCTTTCCAACAGACACATGATACGATATGGGGTCTATCATATGTTTGTTCCAATCCTTTGTTTTCTTTTGAGTTGTGGTATTCGAGTTGCTTCAATGTCAAATGTGAATTCCATACCTTTTCTAAACGGTGTTTGTTTCATCCGTCCCAAGTTGCCTTTGTTTTCCCACCCTCCCACCCTTTTTCTTCAAGGATTCAGATTTCTTAATCATGTATCCTTTTATTTGTGAGAAGTCTCTTCAGTCTTTTCTTTCAATGTTTTACCCGGTGTTTCTTATGAAGATGCTAAGGGAGTTTCAAGTTCGTCACTCTTCACTCGTTTTCTTCTCCGGTGGATTTAAGTGAAGCTTTGTCGATCATATCCTTTCCTCGTTTCAAATGTCTTCTCATGCCGGTGCACCTCTTTATCATCCACTTCTCGTTATTCAATTGTTCTGGAGTGCTAAAGATATCTCAGGAGATTCAAGTTTCCATTCTCAATTCGCTCAAGTTCTTTTGAGGATGTTATCTCATTCAAGCCATTTAAATCAACCGGTGCAATCTCCCTTTCAAGTAATCGTTTAACGGTATTTCTTTTGAGTGGGCCCTAACCCACAGGTCTTTTCCAGGATCTTACCTGACTCTTCTAATTTTCCGTGAGTTATTATCGAATCTTTTCAAAGTTTGATGTAAGAATGAATCATAATTAGTCAGATGACTTCTCCAAGATCGCTTTCAAATTCTTTTCAGTGTTGGCTCAACCTTTCTATTCTTCATTCCGGAGTGCCTCGATAATTCATGGTGGTGTTTCTCGTCGTCATTCTCAGATTTTGAAGACTGAAGAAGAGTTTCTCCTCAATCTTATACGTTCTCTCAAAGATTCATGGTTCTAGCTTCATGCCATCCTCTCATAATTGTTTGTGATTGTGAGAATTCTTTTCAAGCATCCGGAGCATTTCAGGAGTCTTTTCAGTTTGATTCTCCGGAGGCCATCATTTCAGAAGATTTATTCATTCTCAGCTTTCAGCTCTCGTTCTTGAATTCTTCCAGTGCATCATTCAAGTATTCTCTAGTCAGTTCATGATCTCTTCGTTTCACTTGTATCTAAATTCTCTCAAGTATCTTCGTTCATTTTCCAATTCCTCCTGGTGATGCGTTCATTTTCTTCGCTCATTCTTTTAATCCTAACGGTGGTTCGTCCAACATTCCTCTTCCGTCGTTATCGCATCAGTGCATTCGTGCTTTCCAAATCCTACTAGTGGTTCGTTGAAGTCCTTCGCAAGTTTGCGCTATATCTATCTTAATCCTTTTTCTACGAGAATAAGTAGTATGTCAAATCCATTGCCTATCATCAATCTAAATTGGTGAAGGATACGCATAACATAATTCTTATTATTGTTACATCCAAGTGATCTAGTTTCTTGTTTCCAGAGTTGTTCATCTTTCATTTCGGAGTTCCAAGTTTTCTCAGTTATATCATCGCGAAGCTCCATCTCATCGTTTCAAGGCTTCTCCCGGAGTTCTTTTCAACTTTCCTTTCGTTTGATCATTCTTTTATTACCGAAGTCCTTCATGGAGGCTCTACATGGTGGTTCGTCAAGGATTCCTTTCATTATTCATTTGTTCTTCAAGATCTCTCTCGAAGTTAAGATCCGCCAAGTGATACTCTCAAATAAACATGGTGCTCAAAACATGTTTTGTTTTGAGGAGTTCAAGTATTCTCCATCTTGCATTCCAAAGTGCAATTCTTTCTATCTAATCTGTTGAGGTGGTGTTATACCATTCTTGATAATTTTCCCTTCGTGTTTCATGATTCACAAGTCGTGAGGAATGAGATATTTAAATCCATATTTTTCTCTTCGTTCACGAGATCTTTTCAATCCATCAATCTCTTCATTGGAGTTATCTTGGGTTATATTTCACCTAAAGCTTTCCCTAAGGATTGTTGTTATTTATGGTGCTTATAAATGACCCAGGTTCTTCATTTATCCTCCCAGTGAAATAAGTTTCTCGTCTCCTAGTTGATATCAATTCAATCTTTTGTTTCCGTTAGTGGCAGAATTTCACCTCATAATTTTGAGACGTTTTCCATAAGCCCACTACAAGCTTATTCATTTCGTTGTTGGTTTTTTCCAACAACTCTGTTTTAACCTTCTTGGATGGGTGCTTTCCAAGCTCATTTGTGGCAGAAGTTGGTGTTTTCTTCTCCATTCTTATTCCAATGATCGAACTTCTATTCTTTCTCCCGGAGACTTTATGATGTTGCTCTTTTAACTCATCATCTCGAATTGTGAGGATCGTGTTCTTTTCATGCTTATCCATTTAACCGGAGTGTTGTGCCCTCTACTCAAGTTCTTTTCATCGTATCAAGTCTTGCATCTCTTTTCAACCAGAGTGCTTGCATGTACTTCTTGTCCATTGTAACCTTTTTCTTATGTCTTTCAACCTACAAGGTTCCTGTAATGTTCCTTGTTCCTCTTTCCTAACGCATTGTTTTCAGCTTTGTTCATATTCGTTGTATTTCTTTCTTTCAATTTGTTCAACCTCTCAAGGTTCTTTGGGTTCACTCGTTTGTTAAAGAAGCAACTTTGTTTTACCTCTTCCTCTTTCATTTCTCCCCGATGCCATCCTAGATCTCGGGACGAGATCCTCTTGTAGTGGTGGAGTGTTGTAACGCCCTGAGTCCGTTGCGCCAGGTGTCTTCCAGTTATTCGCCGTCGTGCCATGTAATTTGCTTGCGGGTTGCATCTTGCCATGTCATCATGTGCATTGCATCATCATGTTTCCAAAACATGCATCCTTCCGGGTCTCCCCGTTCCTTTCGTTGTCCGTTCTGAGCCCAGACACACTTGCACGCGCCCGGGGCACCTCCGAAATATTATTTTATAAGTGGTCGGAAAATGTTCTCGGAATAGGATGAAAGTTGGCATGCAGTCTTGTTTTAGTGTAGGTAGACTTCCTGCCAAATTTCGTCGCATTCGGAGTCCATTTGATGCCCCAACGGATAAATATAGCGGCAATAGTAGCGGTCTATCATCGGACGTTTCCGGTCTCCCAAAATCGCTGTCAGGTCTCTCTCTCTCTCTCTTCTCTTCTCTCCCACAGCCCTCGGTCTCCTACACAGCCCACCTAGGCCCATCCTAGACCTCCCTCGCGTTCGGAATCGTCTGATCATGATCGGAGGGCCCCGAAAGCCCCCCAAACACCCCTAACCCTAGAACCTGCCCTATATAAACCACCTCCCCTTACATTTTTGGACAGCTACCTACCCCTCCTAAATTTCCGCGCCCCTAATCATCAGGCGCCGCCTCCACCTCGCATTCCGCGCCGGCCAGTCCCTCCTCACCAATTGGCAAGCCGCCAACAGCCATCCGCCGCTTCCCACCACTCATGTTGCCACATCACCTCTGTAAGTGCATCTAGTGCCACCCCTAGTTGGTTTTGGAGTACTGACGACAAACCTGGTTGAGGGACTAATGTGTTTGTGAGAATTGCAGGATAACACAGGTAGAAGTCCCTCATTGATTCGATTTTCCTACCAGAGATGACCCCTAAAAACGCATGAAGACATTGAAGTCAAAGGTGGTGTGTGAAGACATTCACATTGAAGACTATGACAAGAGAAGACATCGCATGAAGACTATGGAGCGCGAAGACTTAGCAGTTTCGTCGTTCTTTTTCTTCTTTGTTGAGTCATAGGAACCACCGTACTGTTAAGTGGGGTCCAAGAGAACCAGTCAGAATGACTGAAGTGATGCTTAACCAAAATCCTATGTCTTCGAGTGAAGACTATGAGAGCAAATCTTATTCAGAGTTGGATAAGTCAGCTTTGCTTGTAGCCCAAGTGAAGTTGTCGTTAGTGTTTGAAATCTGACCATTGGAACATGTGTCAGTTCCTTAGTGACCCAGGGTCATTTCGGACAAATCAGGTCGGGTTGCCTAGTGGCTATAAATAGCCCACCCCCTACAACCATAAACGGTTGGCTGCTTAGAGTTAGTGTACGGCTTTTGTCGTTTGAGAGCAACCCACCTCGAAGCCTTTGAGAGAGAGAATTCCTTGTGAGGATAAAGCCCTAAACACCCAGAGCCAACGAGTGTTAGGCATCACTTAAGTATTCCTGTCTGTGTGATCTAAAGACTTATTACACTTGAGGACTGTGAATCCTCCAGCCGGTTAGGCGTCGCGTTCTGAGCATCCAAGAGTCATTGTGGATCACCGGTGAACGAAGTCTGTGAAGGTTTAGAAGTCTACCTTGAAGACTTACCAGAGTGATTGGGCGAGGACTGGGTGTCCTTAGCTCAAGGGGAATAAGGTGAAGACACAGTCTTTTGAGTTGAATCTCAGCCTCCCTAACCAGACGTACAGTTGTCACAGCAACTGGAACTGGTCCAACAAATCATTGTCTTCAACGAGTCACTGGTTTCATCCTTCCCATTCCTTTACTTACTGTTGACTCTGGTGAAGTCATTGTATGATTGTATTATCTTTTGTCTTCACTGAGTGACCGCTTGTTCCGATTGGCTTCACACTATCTTCCTACCTGATCTATACTGCCTAGCTGCTATTAGTCGTTGTGCTTTCACTTCATTGAATACTTGACTATGGCTTGCCTAGTGTAGTCTACCTTCCGCTGCATGATAATAGGTTTATTTCTATCGTTTGTCTTCGAAACTTCCATGTTTTGAAGACTTTCATAAAAATCGCCTATTCACCCCCCCCCTCTAGTCGATCACTAGCACTTTCAATTAGTATCAGAGCAAGGTACTCCCTTGTTCTGTGTGATTCGGTTTAACCACCTGGAGTTTTAGCTATGTCGACTGCAGGGATAATCAAAGTCTTCGCTGCATGCCCAGTCTTCGATGGAACTGAATATCCCTACTGGAAGAATAAGATGTGCATGCATCTTGAAGCCATTGATGTCGACCTATGGTATGTCGTCAAGAATTGCGTTCCCAAGGCTGGTGAAGGTGTCACCGCTGCTGATGTCAAGAAGTTCTTTAACTGGACTCCACTGCCAAGAACATCATCTGTGGTCATCTGACCAAAGTATAGTATGGCCGTGTGAGTGCTTTGGAAACATCTAAGCTAGTCTGGGACTGGCTCCCCAAGGTCAACGAAGGCATCTCAACCCAGAGAGATCAGAGAATCAGTGTCCTTCGCAACCTCTTCAACTGCTTCAAGAGAAACGACAATGAGAATGTCCAGCTCACGTTTGATCGACTCACTGACATCACAAATGAGCTTCAAGTCCTCGGTGCTACTGAGATCACCAAGCATGAAGTCGTCAAGACACTCCTAAGATCACTTGACAGCTCATTTGACACCCTAGCCCTGATGATTCAAGAATGTCCTGACTTCAAGACACTCGATCCGTCTGATATACTTGAGAGGCTCAACACACATGAGTTTCAGCTTTCTGAGAAAAGAGACATATACGGTCCCAACTATGGGCCAACTCGTGCCTTGAAGGCAAAAGCTGTCATCTCATCTGAAGAAGAATCTGACAGCTGTTCTGATGATCCTGAAGACATTGGAAAGGAGCTTGCTATGCTTGTGAAGAAGTTCCAAAAATTCACCAAGAAGAAAGGCTTCAGAAAGTTTTCATGATGAAGCTTCTGCTCATGACTACAAGAAGAGAACATGCCACAAGTGCAAGAAACCTGGCCACTACATCTCTGAGTGTCCACAGTGGGACAATGAGAACAAGAAGAAGAAGAGAAAGGAGTATGATTCTGACGACAAGAAGAAGAAGAAATACTCAAAGTCTTCTTCCAAGTCTTCCTCAAAGTCTTCGGCACACAATAAGAGCTCATCTGGCAAGGCTCGTGCGTTTGTTGGCAAGGAAATGGATTCAGAGGAGGAGTCTGCTTCTGAGGAGGCGGAGGTGGAGTCTGAGGAGGAGTCCGATTCTGGCGTTGCAAGTCTGGCTACAGCATACATTGCCAAGTCCATCTTCAACACTGAAGACAATGACTTCATCACCGACACCGATGCAAATGACAAGTACTACTCCGCTCCCACCTACTACTTCATGGCACACGGTGCCAAGGTAAACACACGCACTACTCACTATCAAACATCAAGTGAAGATGACTCTGATTGTGGTTCCAAACCCAGCTACAAAACACTTGCTAAAATTGCAACTGAACAACAGAAAGCTATGGAACATATTCAAAAACTATTAGACAAAAGCGATGACCTGTTAGACGCTGAAATGACTCGATCTCAGTCCTTAATTGAAGACATAAAAAATCTTCATGTTAAGTATGAGGAACTTGAAAGTCGTCATGAAACGCTCTCAACAACTCATGAAAAGATTTCCTATGATTATCTTCAAAGGAAGCAAGATCTTGAGAAATTGAGAGCGGCTCATGAAGATCTTCAAAAGGAAAACGAGTCACTTCGCGCCAAATAGATCAGTTCCGCTCAAGAAGGATTTGAACCACCATGTCTTAAATGCATTGAGCGTGACAATGCTACTTCTGTTGCTGGGTGTTCTACTGCTGCTACTATTGCAATATCTTCAACTGTTGATGTGGCAACTAACCCCTCTGCTGAGGATACCACTGCTATTGCTGATGAAAATGCAAGGTTGAAGACATTGCTTGAAACAGGGATGTACAAAAGTCTCAAAGGGCATCAGACACTATGTGATGTTCTCAAAAGGCAGATCCTGAACCGAAACCCTAGGAAAGAGGGTCTTGGGTTCGACAGGAAAATGAATGCTGATGGCTCTTACTGGAAACCTGAGCAGTACCCCAAAACCACATGGGTTGCTGCAAAGGAACCCTCAGTGGATCCATCCACCCTGTCAGGCTTCAATTGTGCTAATCCCATTGTTATTGATGAATCCTTCGATGCAAACTATAAACTGTTTAAGAATCAGAATGGTAAAGTGTTTGCCAGGCATATTGGTACTAATTGCAGGAATGGGCCACCTATGAAGAAAGTCTGGGTGCCGAAAAGGTTGCTGGAGAATCTTCCTGTGAATGTCATCATGACACCACAAGTGAAGAAGAAAAACCCCAAACCACAGGCTTCATATGGTCCAAAGGCTTCATACAGACAAAGGACTCACCTGAGTCGCACTAATGCAAATGTTTTGCAGGGAAGCCATACTCAGGCCTATGAATATGAGCGCGTTTCATCAAACCACCATGTTCATAAGACCAAGAACTACTATGCTTATTCTTATGAGTACTATTGTCCACCAGCAAGACTTTTTGCTAGGGCTCCAAAGCCAAAGTTCTCAGATGCTGCACTTAGACTCATTGCTTTGAAGCCACCCTTGAAGATGTGGGTGGCTAAGAAGGCTTAACTCTCTTTTGTAGGGAAAGGTCCCCAGCCGAGAATCAAATTCGTCTGAAGCTATTGCTGGGGACCTTAAACATCTTGTAGGGCGCAAGATCAAATGCCTAAATGGTCTTATTATATATTTTGTTCCTGAGTCGCTTGCTACTTGCCCTATCAGTCCTAACCTCAATCTAAGCTTTCATAATCCACTTGCTTGTCAAATGTTTATGCTTCACAATTCTCTTCGTGAAGCCTATCCCCCTAACTGCACTATAGGGTACGACACCGGCTGCTTCAGAATGGATTATTGATAGTGGGTGTACTAATCACATGACTGGCAAGCGAAGTCTTCTCATGGACTCAACTTTACGTCCATCTGACAAAAGTCACATCACATTTGCTGACACTCGTAAAAGCAAGGTATTGGGTCTAGGTAGAGTTGCAATCTCAAGGGATCAACACATGGATAAAGTAATGCTTGTTGCATCCCTTGGTTTCAACTTAATGTATGTCTCAATGCTTTGCAATTTAAACATGATTGTGATATTTGGAAAATATCGTTGCCTTGTTCTAATGGAATCTGACAAGTCTCTAGTCTTTGAAGGGTATCAAAAAGATGATTTGTACGTGGTAGATTTCTCAGCAGGACCACAACTTGCCGTATGTCTTCTAGCAAAAGCTTCTGAATGCTGCCTCTGGCATCAGAGGCTAGGGCATGCTGGCATGAGAAACTTGCACACTCTTGCAAGGAAGAAGCATGTCATAGGCATCGAGGGCGTCAAGTTCAAGAAGGATCACTTATGCGGTGCCTGTGAAGCAAGAAAGATGACGAGGGCCAAGCATCCCTCAAAGACAATCATGACAACGACTCAACCCTTCAAACTGCTCCACATGGACCTTTTCGGTCCCACTCATTACTCAACTCTTACTACTACTACTTGTCTCTATGGCTTTGTCATTATTGATGATTATTCAAGATATACTTGGGTGCATATAATCCTCTACAAGACTGAAGTGCAGGATGTCTTCAGACACTTCGCCAATCGAGCCATGAACAACTATGGCGTCAAGATCAAGCACATCAGAAGTGACAATGGCACTGAATTCAAGAACACTGGCCTAGACACTTACCTTGATACTTTGGGCATCACACATGAATTCTCATCTCCGTACACGCCGCAGCAGATTGGCGTCGTGGAACGCAAGAACAGAACACTTATTGAGATGGCCCGGACAATGCTTGATGAATACAAGACTCCAAGAAAGTTTTGGCCTGAAGCCATTGATACTGCATGCCATATCATCAACCGTGTTTATCTTCACAAGCTTCTGAACAAGACATCCTATGAGCTCCTTACTGGCAAGAAGCCAAATGTCAGTTACTTCAGAGTATTTGGTGCCAGGTGCTGGATCAAGGATCCACATCACACTTCAAAATTTGCACCGAAAGCACATGAAGGTTTTATGCTTGGATATGGAAAGGATTCGCACTCCTACAAAGTCTTCAACCTCTTTCACTGTAAAGTGGTTGAAACTGTGGATGTGCGGTTCGATGAGAATAACGGCTCGCAAAGAGAGCACCTGCCAAATGTGCTAGATGAAGTTCCATCCAGTGAATCAATCAAACTTATGGGAACTGGAGAAACCATACCATCTGAAGCTCAGCCTGAAGAGGAACTTATCATCTCTGCACCTAATCAACCTGAAAGCAATGCTCAGCCTGAAGACAATCCTTCTAACTATGACAATGATCAGCAAGAGCAAAATCTTCGTCATGTTCATCCTCATGTTGCAAATGAAGTACAGATTGAGAGGATAATTGATAGCATCAATGCACCAGGTCCACTCACTTGTTCAAGGGCAAAACAGCTAGCAAACTTCTGTGGGTACTTCGCATTCGTCTCAATATCTGAACCCAAGAAAGTTGATGAAGCCTTCATGGAACCTGAATGGATTCAAGCTATGCAAGAAGAGCTTCAACAGTTTGAGCTAAATAATGTATGGAAACTGGTTAAGCGTCCTGATCCTCGTAAGCACAATATAATAGGCACTAAATGGATATATCGCAACAAGCAAGATGAGCATGGTCAAGTTGTCAGAAACAAAGCTCGTCTCGTTGCTCAAGGATATACTCAAGTTGAAGGAATTGACTTCGATGAAACATTTGCTCCTGTGGCTAGGCTTGAAGCTATACGCATACTGCTGCCCTATGCAAATCATCATAACATTCTTCTGTATCAAATGGATGTGAAGAGCGCTTTTCTCAATGGCAAGATTGAAGAATAAGTGTATGTTGCACAACCGCCTGGCTTTGAAGATCCAAAACATCCTGACATGGTGTACAAGCTCAACAAGGCACTGTATGGCCTCAAACAAGCCCCTCGGACTTGGTATGACACACTCAAAGACTTCCTGAAGAGCAAAGGCTTCAAACCTGGTTCCCTGGATCCCACTCTCTTCACGAAGACATATGATGGTGAACTGTTTGTGTGCCAAATATATGTGGATGACATTATCTTCGGCTGCACTAATCAGAAATATAGTGAAGAGTTTGGATATATGATGCAAGAGCAATATCAGATGTCCATGATGGGTGAGCTGAAGTTCTTCCTTGGTCTTCAAATACGTCAGCAACGCAACGGCATCTTCATATCTCAAGAGAAATACCTCAAAGATTGCCTGAAGAAATTTGGAATGCAAGACTGCAAAGGCTACATGACGCCAATGCCAGCCAAACATCATCTGGGTCCCGACGACAATGGTAAAGAGTTCGATCAAAAGGTATGCCACTCCATGATTGGTTCTTTGCTTTATTTATGTGCATCTAGGACAGATATCATGCTTAGTGTTTGCATGTGTGCCCGGTTCCAAGCAGCACCAAAGGAATCGCATCACTTAGCTGTGAAGCGGATTCTTAGATATTTGGCTCACACCCCAACACTAGTATTATGGTATCCAAAGAGCTCAGAGTTTGATCTAGTTGGATTCTCGGATGCTGATTATGTTGGTGACAAAGTGGATCGCAAGTCTACATTAGGCACATGTCACTTTCTGGGACGATCACTTGTATGTTGGTCTTCAAAGAAGCAGAACTGTGTATCTCTCTCCACTGTTGAATCTGAATACATTGCTGCTGGATCTTGCTGCGCTCAGCTTCTATGGATGAAGTAAACACTCAAAGACTATGGCATTCATCTGAAGCAAGTGCCACTCTACTACGACAATGAAAGCGCCATCAAGGTTGCTAACAACCCAGTTCAGCACTCGAAGACAAAGCACATTGAAATTCGTCATCACTTTCTCAGAGATCATGTCATGAAGGAAGATATTGATATCATACACGTCAACACTGAAGAGCAACTGGCAGATATCTTCACAAAGCCCTTGGATGAGAAAAGGTTTTGCAAGTTACGGTGTGAGCGAAATATCTTGGAATCCTCAAATGTCCTGTGATCAGGCACACATCCTAACACTTATGCATATTGATGACTTAGATGTGCAACACACGAAGTAACGTATGTCTTCAATCAATGAAGACTTGCATTCTGAGTGTGAATACATTAATGTGAAATTTGACTTCGGAGCGCCATGATAATTGTGCACCGTGTCTGGGTCTAATATTTCCTATACGGTGGGTAACGCCACCACCAAAATTCTTCCCTTTGAAGTGTTTTTCTCATGGCGTTACATTTGCAAAGTCTTCGCATTTTGTTTGTCTTCAATGTTAACATGGCCTCATGTTTATCTTCAATTTGGTTTCCGTACTCTACAGCATTCACTTATAGCTATGGCTCCTTACTGAATCTTTTGAACTAAGTGAATGTGATCGGACCCTAACCCCTCTATGCTTCTTTCCTAAGTCTATCTATCCAAATCATATGCATTCTATTGACACTGTCAAAATGTCTTCTCTGCATCCTTGTCAGCAGAAGACACAGAGACAAACATTAATCCGTTTTCAATGCTAAATCCTTTCACCTGAAACCCGGAGAAGTGGGAACGACCACCCGACAATCCAGGCGTGCGTGGGAACGTGGAACAACCTCCTTTGTGTTGCATGATAGCCACGTGTCCTTTAGATGTGAATCGCCAGGGGCACCTGTGTAATAACACGGTGCCGTCCCTATCCCTATAAATACATGCCTCACCACAGTCATTATCCCTTCTTCCACTCTCGCACAAACCCTAGCGCCACCGCTAGCCCTTGACGACGCCGGCGACGAAGCGCTTAGCTACCCTGACCTCACTGACGCCGTCTTCACGCCGGCCGCGGACATCGTCTTCTCCGATGTCGCCGTAGGTGTCCTCCGTCGCCAAGTTAGGGCATGGAAGATCGAACTGCTCGGCCTCCTCTCCCACTCCGTCTAGCAGTTCTTTGTGTGGTAAATAAAACCTCCTTTTTACGGCCCCTTTGATCCTATAGATTCATCATTTTCTACCACAAGCAGTTTCTGTTCACACAAGTTGAATCTATTTCATATTGCATCTCATAATATGCCTAGTATGTTTACTTATGCTTCACAAAGTAGTTAGATTCCTCACTTGTACTTATTCGTGGATTCGTACAAATCTGGAACCAACTCTCTATCTATGAGTGAATGTCTTCGCACTATGAGGTCAATGTCTTCTAAACTGATTTATCTTCAAAATCTTCTAAGAATGCATATGACCTCTTCCCCTTCCCTCGCACCTTAATGCTGTCGCGGGTACATGTCTGTGGGAGAATCCCTTGGTTCTCATAGTCTGCATTCATTTGCAGAATTCTTACAGCATCATATAAATTCTCCTGAAGCCAGTTCCTGTCTGACCAGTAGACAGAAGACTTTGACAGTGTTGAAGCCTTTCAGTTTAAACTTCATGGCACCAGAAAAATCTGCAAGGAAGGGTGGCAAACAGCGTCATGGCAGCACCTCAAGAGATTTGCCTCCTGACCTCTATGAGCTGTACAAGACAGATCCGTAGGAGGACTACAATGAGCGAAAAACTCAAATCCAATGGATTCAAAGATATTGGGCAGAACAGTTATTCAAGTACAGGTTCGTGACCCAGGAGTATGCTGAGAAGAATGCCATCAAGCGACCGTGGGGAGACATCCTATATAAAAATCTTCAACCCAGGTCCAGAGCTGAAGCCATTGAACAAGGCTTCTATCCTTGTATGGTTCGTGGACCACAGCCTGCAGATGTGGACCCATCGTCACTGCTATGGTGTCGTGACGACAATCTGTTCAATTGCAACCTTCAGTTTGCCAGGAACTCAGCCAAAGAAAACAAGAAGTCGCGAGGCTTAGACTTCAACCCAGGTCCCTCTGCTCCTCGTGCCGATGGCTCACGCGAAGCTGAACCCAATCTTGTTGGGCCCTTCTACAACCTGGAAGGTCTCATCACTCATATTATGGTTCAAGGGGCAGTCGTGGATCAACCTGCAGACGATGCTGAATCTGACGAAGCGCCTGCACCACCGAAGCCAAAGAAGCTGAAAAAGCCTAAAGCTTCAAAGCATGCCCCTGCACCAAAGGTCTCATGGGCGAAGCCTCTGGCCACTGCACCTCCTGAACTCAGTGTGCAGTCTGAAGATTTGTCACGCATCTCCAAGCCCTCCAAAGTGAAGATGCCCTTGCAACCCAGTAGCCAAGAACTGACTGCTGTTGCTATTCTGCGCAATGACGCCATTGATCTGTCCAGCGACGATGATCTTGGCGATGATGCTCTTGAGTAGTTGATCAAGAGCAAGCAAGAGGCAGAAATCTTCAATGACCTTCCTCTCTTTGATGTTGAAATCATCAACACATTCATTGATGAGTGGTTTGACAGCCCAAATGTCAGCTTTGATGATCTTCAGCTTCCCATTGGCCTCAGTGTCGCCTTCCATGGAGCCATTGCTACTGAGCTGGCTCTAGCTCAGAAGATTGTTGAACTGAAGCATAAGATAGATTATGAAAAGGCTCGGTTCAAGAAGCACATGGCCAAGCTCAATGTTGAAGACATTCAAAACTTCCAGACCATGATGCATGAGCTTAAGGAAGCATTCCGAACCAAACGCGAAGAAGCCAAAGGTTCTCGTGAGCGCATGAAGGATCTTGCTGCTAAATGTGTCCAAGGATACAATGAGGCTGAAAAGTGCAGGCCTTGGGGCGACCAGGAATCTACCCTAGAATGGCGGCGAAGAAGAAGAAGAAGCCAGCTGTGGCAGAACCCGAAGCACCAAGGCAGGAAGTACATACAATTGTCTTCCCAGCCAGTATGACAGGCTCGAAGCCTAAGGTCCCCACAGTGGCTTCAGAACTGAAGAAAACAAGGGCTGCTGAAGCTGAAGCCAGAAAGCGCAAAACCAAGGGCACCACTGATGATGCTCCTCCAGCTAAGAAACGCAAAACCAAGAAGAGAGATCGGGCTGCTCCCACAGAGCCCCTTGAGGTCGAGCCAATCTCAGTGGCTCATCCTGCGTCTGAAAATCAAGAACCCCAAGTGGTAATTCATGAGCCTGCTTCTCCAGAGGCTCCTGAAGCTGAAGACAATCCAGCTGTTGACCCCACCGCAGCTGAAGACATTGGTCCTCACGACAATAATGAAGATGATGAAGTCCTTCCTCAGATCGAGCACCAATTGGTATCATCGCCGGTGCTCACGCATAGCGAACTCATCAGCATTGGTCGTCCTCTGACGCTAACTTCTCAGGATGCATCGTGGGCTGATCACCCACAACGACAAGACACTCCAAGCTCTCCCCAACCACAAGCTACCCCACCAGTGCAAGATGACGATGACTTTGAGGCCCAGCGCACTCCATCTCCACAAGCGTCGCCAGCATTACGCAGGCTTCGCAAAGGACCAAGGCCCCAAGTCACTCCCACTATGCACATGTCTGAGTCCGAAGCCAAAATGGCTGAAGATATTCCGGCTGCATCAGCCGATGAAGAAGAAGCACCAAGAGTTGAAAGAGTTGCTACACCCCCATCCCACCAAGATGTTGTTCTCGAGGCGAACGTGTCTGACCCTCCAGCTCCTGAAGTGGAGGTTAACAACCCTGAGGCGGCCACCAACATCACCGCTGAAGCCAATGACGTTGTCATGGCTGAAGCTAATATGGTGCCTGAAGCTACTGCGGTGCTAGAAGTCCAAGCATCTGAAGCCGCTGCAGCACCCGAAGTCAATGCTGAAGCACCTAAGGTACAAGCACCTGAAACCAATGTGGCCCCTGAAGCCCATGAAGACAATGCCAATGCTCCTGTTCCCCCTCCAAGACCTCATACAATTGAGCTGGCATTTGATCGTGGTCAGCCTGTTATGGTCCGCAGGCCCGTTCTGGTTCCTCCACCTGCTGTGGGTCCACAATTTGAGTATCATGTCGAGCACAGACCTCAAGTCCAAAAGCCCAAGCCAAGACTTCCACGATTCCCAGGCACTGCCACTTCACCTGGGGTCTTCAATATGAATGGCTTCGTGGCACATAACACCTTCTTCAACAGCTCCAAGAACCCTTATATTAGACCTCGCATTTCATCAGATCGGTTCTAGAGCTATCAGCAGCGCATCTACTATTCCTGCGTCCTATACAATCAAGAGCACATATTTCCACATATGCGCCTCGACTCTGAAGCTATAGCTGGCCTGCCCTGCCTTGAAGAAGCGTTGGATTGCTTCAGAGATGCTGGACTATTGCAGTTTGTCACAGATAAGGAACACTGGAATGAAGAGCTTCTGCTACAGTTCTATGCAACTCTTCACATTCAAGGCTACAACAGGGATCCAAAGGCTTGGGTCCTTGAGTGGATGACAGGCAATGTCCATCATGAAGCTAAAGCTCTTGATATCATTGAGCTCACAGGCCTACCCACTCCTGGTGAATACTATGAACCAGGTTGTCAACAACACCAAAATGCCTTGGAAAGCATCTTTCAGAAGCCAGAACCCAACATGAGTCAAATGCTGAGCATGATGAAGCCTCTGCCTCACGACGCTGAAGACCCATCTGAGTTCTTTGTTGAAGACCTAGAGTACCTGCCTCGCACCATTTACCATATCATCAGGAAGACTCTATGGCATGTCATAGGACATTCATCTGTAGCGAAGCTTGAAGGAGCAATGAAGACTTTGGTTTTCTATATCTTCAATGGCATCAGCTTCAATGCTCAAGACTTATTCATCAGGCAGTTGACTGCATCTTTTTGGGTTGAAATTCTATGCTCCATGGGTCATGCGTCTTATCAAGCATCACTCCGCCTTCAACTATCAGCCGTCTGAGCGCAATCATCTCATATTCTTGCCAGAGGTTGATCTGTCAGTTAAAGCTATTTACCCAGAGCTGGCTAAGGATCCCATTTATCTTCACAATGTTGATCACCAAAGCTTCACCTAGCCTATTGAAGGAGTTCCAGCAGTTTCTCGTGTTTATCCCCTTGCTGGCAACACACGTGCCCCTCGCGCTCAAACTGACACCACTGGTAGCACCATTGCGGAAAGGACTCAAAGGCGATCTCGTGTCCTAAATGACCGAGAGCTTCTCGTCGCACTGCACCAGAAACAGGACAAACATCACGACTGGCTTAAGCGTCAGATGAAAAGCCTCTTGGTGGATGTCAACCGCATTCACAATCTTGCCACCAAGAATGCCTTTGTCACTCATGAAACTTATCGGAGGTCGTGGAAGAGTTTGACCTTACTTAGTGTTGAAGCTGATCTGCAGGACGATGGCTTCACCGAACGGTTCAAGTTTGACTCAACTCCTCCCAGAAATGCTCACTTGCGTCGGACTCCCTCACTTGAAGACTCTGACTACTCGTCCTCAGCTGCGACAGTGAATGCTAGAGTCATCGATGACCAAGATGATGCAACTTCACCTCCTCCAACTTCAGCGCGTGTCGACACTGCACCAAGTTCTTCTGCACCACCGGACCTCAACGATGACCCTGCTGCCTCGCATGCACCTCATGGGAACGAGTAGGCGCTCTATCTCTTCAAACCTTTTTGGTCCTCACTGACAAAAGGGGGAGAAGCATATGAGTTGATAGTCTTCAAGCGGGTCCATATGGGTGGTTGCTTTACTTTTTGCTACTTTTGCCAAGTGCTTACAACTCTCGTTTTCGATACATTTGGTTCTTTGAGTTGTAACACTTAAACTCGATGGTCGTCTGCTACTTATTTGCTATTCTGTGATGCGATGATAAATTCCGCATGTGCGATGATAAATTCCGCACTTAGATCATTTTGCAGACGTCCATTTTTCATTATGCATGTCATTATCTTTGTTACATCATATCATGCATGATGAATTGTCATCATAGGTTGAAGAGGATCTCCACAAGTACAACCTGCCATGTGCATTTGCATTCCAAGAGCAAATTACTTATATGCACATCTTCAGGGGGAGCCTTTGCAACTTATGAAGAAAATACCCTATTCTTTACAATTTCACATATTTTATTCCCCGTTGAAAACTTCAACCAGTTTGTCATCAATCACCAAAAAGGGGGAGATTGTAAGTGCATCTAGTGCCACCCCTAGTTGGTTTTAGAGTATCGACGACAAACCTGGTTGAGGGACTAATGTGTTTGTGAGAATTGCAGGATAACACAGGTAGAAGTCCCTCATTGATTTGGTTTTCCTACCAGAGATGACCCCAAAACACGCATGAAGACATTAAAGTCAAAGGTGGTGTGTGAAGACATTCACATTGAAGACTATGACAAGAGAAGACATCGCGTGAAGACTATGGAGCGCGAAGACTTAGCAGTTTCGTCATTCTTTTTCTTCTTTGTTGAGTCATAGGAACCACCGTACTGTTAAGTGGGGTCTAAGAGAACCAGTCAGAATGACTGAAGTGATGCTTAACCAAAACCCTTTGTCTTCGAGTGAAGACTATGAGAGCAAATCTTATTCAGAGTTGGATAAGTCAGCTTTGCTTGTAGCCCAAGTAAAGTTGTCGTGTGTGTTTGAAATCTGACCGTTGGAACACGTGTCAGTTCCTTAGTGACCCAGGGTCATTTCGGACAAATCAGGTCGGGTTGCCTAGTGGCTATAAATAGCCCACCCCCTACAACAATAAACGGTTGGCTGCTCAGAGTTAGTGTACGGCTTTTGTCATTTGAGAGCAATCCACCTCGAAGCCTTTGAGAGAGAGAATTCCTTGCGAGGATAAAGCCCTAAACACCCAGAGCCAAAGAGTGTTAGGCATCACTTAAGTCTTCCTGTCTGTGTGATCTGAAGACTTATTACACTTGAGCACTGTGAATCCTCCAGTCGGTTAGGCGTCGCATTCTGAGCATCCAAGAGTCATTGTGGATCGCCGGTGAACGAAGTCTGTGAAGGTTTGGAAGTCTACCTTGAAGACTTACCAGAGTGATTGGGCGAGGACTGGGTGTCCTTAGCTCAAGGGGAATAAGGTGAAGACACAGTCTTTTGAGTTGAATCTCAGCCTCCCTAACCAGACGTACAGTTGTCACGGCAACTGGAACTAGTCCAACAAGTCATTGTCTTCAACGAGTCACTGGTTTCATCCTTCCCATTCCTTTACTTACTATTGACTCTGGTGAAGTCATTGTATGATTGCATTATCTTTTGTCTTCACTGAGTGACCGCTTGTTCTAATTGGCTTCACACTATCTTCCTACCTGGTCTATACTGCCTAGCTGCTATTAGTCGTTGTGCTTTCACTTCATTGAATACTTGACTATGGCTTGCTTAGTGTAGTCTACCTTCCGCTGCATGATAATAGGTTTATTTCTATCGTTTGTCTTCAAAACTTCCATGTTTTGAAGACTTTCATAAAAATCTCCTACTCACCCCCCCTCTAGTCGATCACTAGCACTTTCAACCTCCCCAGCTCTCCCCGCCACCGCAGCCCGCGGAAGCCCGCAATCGGCCCGCCACAGGCCAGATCTGGGCCCAAGCGCCCCGAGCAGTCGCCCGCGCCTGAGGTTCTCCCGCTCGATCCCGCTAGATCAGGAGATCGTCGCCATGCCGCCATCCGTACGCCACCGCGCCTCCCGCGGGTCTCCACTCCGGCGAGCTCCATCGTCGACAAGCTCCTGCTGAGCCTCGCCGGACCACCCCCAGGTCACGCCGTTGTCGACATCCCCTCTAGTTCCCCGTTTCTCTCCTCTCTCTCACCGGACTCCCCATCCTCCATTGCTACCTGCAGGAACCACCATCGTCGTGGAGCTCGCCCCCGGTCGCGTTCTTCGCCCGATTCGGTGAGGATCCGCCGGATCTGGAGCACCTCGGCCTGTTACCAGTTTTTCCCGCTCCGATCCATCGCGGAAGACTGCAAACCACCTCCGCCGTTGCCGCTCCCCGCCTCTGCATCTCACTGCATTGAGCAGTGCTCGACCCGGCAGAGCCCGTTGACCGCGCGCGTGGGCTGCATCCCGCGCCAAGGCCCAGCGCGCCCGCCTGCTTCCCCTTCGGCCTCCAAGGCCAGCTCAAGCCGGCCCACTCCTACACAGATCTGGGCTTTTGGCCCATGATGAGCTGCCCCAGCGCCCCCTTGTTTTCCTTGGAAGGGCTTGTCCAGATTCGGCCCGAAGCATGTTTTCTTTCCCGCGGATCAATTTAGCTATTATCCAGAGAACTCTGTTTTACAAAAAAAAACCTTGGACATCATGCATTTAATATCTCATGAACCGTGCATCATATTAAAGTGTTTTATGTATGAAAAATGCTTAGAATCTTGTCTAGTTTCATAATATCCAACTTTCATGCATGTTTAATATGTTTAAAATGATGTTTGCATATAATTTGCCACATTGCCAGGTTAAAATGAGTTAATTCATAACTTAATAACCGTAGCTCCAATTTTAATAAACTTTATATGTAAATGGGGTGGAAAAATGCATAGTTTAACATGGTGACAGTACTATGCATGTTTAACAACTCTAAAATTATGTTTAGGGCAGAACAGTAGCTAATTCGAAATATGCACAAGAGGATTTTCCTGGAATTGTTTTGTTTCCGACCTCATTTAAATGTGCTTAAATGTGTAGTTTTCATATGCTTCACCTCTTGCCATGTTTAACAACATTTAGTATTGTTGGGTACATAAACAAGACCGAACTAAATAAAGGGATGTGGTGTTTCGTCAATATGCAACTCATTGCATATTGAGCTCCACTTAACTTGTAGTGTTGTTTGTTGCACTTTGCCATGCCATGCCTCTTTAAACCGGACATGCATCATACTTGGTTGTGCATCATGCCATGTTTATGTGATGGTTGTTTACCATGTTGTTTGCTTCTTTCCGGTGTTGCTTATTCTTGTTAGTTCCGGTATGTCGCGTGTGTGAGGATCCGTTCGACTACGTCCGTTTGACTTCTTCATGGACTCGTTCTTCTTCCTTGCGGAATTTCAGGCTTGATGATCATACCCTCGAAATCACTTCTATCTTTGCTTGCTAGTTGTTTGTTCTATCGCTATGTCACGCTACCTACCACTTGTTATATCATGCCTTCCATATTGCCATGTCAAGCCTCTAACCCACCTTCCTAGCAAACCATTGTTTGGCTAAGTTACCGCTTTTGCTCAGCCCCTCTTATAGCGTTGTTAGTTGCAGGTGAAGTTGAAGTTTGTTCCATGTTGGGACATGGATATGTTGGGATATCACAATATCTCTTATTTTAATTAATGCATCTATATACTTGGTAAAGGGTGGAAGGCTCGGCCTTATGCCTGGTGTTTTGTTCCACTCTTGCCGCCTTAGTTTCCGTCATACCGGTGTTATGTTCCTTGATTAGGCGTTCCTTACGTGGTTGGGTGTTATGGGAACCCCTTGACAGTTCGCTTTGAATAAAACTCCTCCAGCAAGGCCCAACCTTGGTTTTACATTTGCCTAACAACCTAAGCCTTTTTCCCTTGGGTTTTCAGAGCCCGAGGGTCATCTTTTTTTCCCCCCCCCCCCCCGGGGCCAATGCTCCTCTGAGTGTTGGTCCAACCTGGGTGATGTCCGGCGCCCCCTGGGCAACCAGGGTCTATGCCAACCCGACGTCTGGCCCATCCGGTGTGCCCTGAGAACGAGATACGTACGACTCCTATCAGGATTTGTCGGTACATCGGGTGGCTTTGCTGGTCTTATTTTACCATTGTCCAAATGTCTTGTAACCATGATTTTGAGACTGATCGGGTCTTTTCGAGAGAAGGAATATCCTTCGTTGACCGTGAGAGCTTGTGATGGGCTAAGTTGGGACACCCCTGCAGGGTTTAAACTTTCGAAAGTCGTGCCCGTGGTTATGTGGCAGATGGGAATTTGTTAATGTCTGGTTGTAGAGAACTTGACGCTTGACTTAATTAAAATGCTTCAAGTGCGTGTGTAGCTGTGAGGGTCTCTTTTCCGCGGAGTCCGAGAAGTGAACACGATTCTTGTGTTATGTTTGTTCGTAAGTAGTTTCAGGATCACTTCTAGCTTCACGATCGTTGTGTTGCTTCTCTTCTCGCTCTTATTTCCATATGTTAGCCACCATAATTGCTTAGTGCTTGCTGCAGCTCTACCTCATTACCCTATCCTACCCATAAGCTAAATAGTCTTGATCTCGCGGGTGTGAGATTGCTGAGTCCTCGTGACTCACGGATACTTCCAAAATAGTTGCAGGTGCCGATGATACCAGTGCAGGTGATGCAAC